>NC_087347.1:32533106-32836136 GCF_030014295.1 Loxodonta africana | reverse complement strand
AAGGAACTGCCATAATAATGCTGGTAGTTCTCTTCAGAAGAAGAATGTGGTTTACCTCATTTTATCTAAGCAAAAAGAGTGATTGAGAAATGACTCCACCACAATTTCTTAGTGATAATTTTGAGCCTTTTCTTCTTTTGTGCAGTGTTCTGCAGTATATTTAAATCTAGTTGTTCAGTACACTGCATAGAGAGTGCACTTTTCCTTTTGTGCTATGGAGAGAATATACATTTATTTGTAATGGTTTTCTAGATATTGAAACTAGATATTGAATTGATAGTATACTGAATCTTGGTTATTCTAAGGAAGTAATTTTGATTTTAATCTCAGATGCTAGTTTTGTGAGATTTATCTATTTTTTCTTTTTAATAGGAAGAAATAGAAAGAAAAAAATCCTGAAAATTGTTAATTGACAGTTTTAGGTGCTAGATTAGTCCAAGTGAAATGAAGCCATAGTCTATTTAGCAAAGCAATTTAAGAGTTACTTAAAGTTATTTTTTGGTGTTGTTAGATTTTTCCAAAGTGGTTTTTATTTTAAATACTGACATATACTCGGGGATAGTACTTAGTAAAACACTGTTTGTGTTTCACAATTCAGACCTTTTATATAAGGACATACACTTCAGAATTTGTATTTTATTGGTTTATCTTACCACAAAGCTGGTTCGCCGAAATTATAAGCTTTGAAATACTAGGCTAAATAAAAATGTGGTTAACTAGCTGATTGGTCTCCCTTCACTTTAAAGATCAGTTAATACTTATCTTAAAATCTTGGATGCTGATAATACAATAACAATAATCACAACGAACATTTATTGAGAGGGTGAGCCAGTAACAATGTTAAAGGCTTTGCACGTATTGCCTTTGTAATCCTCATGAAAAAAAAATCTTCATGAAACGTTATTTAATACGGTGCTGTTTTTCCCCGTTTTATAGAGGAGGAACCTGAGATTTCCGAATGTTTTCTGCCTTGCTCAAGGTTACACATTTGGTTAGTGACAAGGCCAGGATTTGAACCCATTTGAGAGTCAGAATTTGTTTCCATTAATCATTAGGTCATGCTATGGCCTGTTACTAGTTAACAGTGAACATCTGTATAGTTCTTTACAATTTCACAAGTGTCTCCTAGCTCTTTATTGATTGTTCTATGCTTTCATCTTCTCTCTTCCCAATTAATGTGAATTTGCTTAAAATTAAAAGGCATAATTTTAGGGAAATAGCCTAGAATAGTGGTTTAAGATTATTGACCCTCACGCCAGTTGATCTGTGTTCAAATTCTTCTACATACTGTCCCCGTGTCCTGGGCCAAGTTACTTATTTATTTCTATTTCTTCATATTGGCCCTGTGATCTTGAACAAGTTGTTTAGCTTCTATTTCCCTCAATTCCTTCATCTGTAAAATGAGAATTGTACCTACCACATAGGTTTGTTTTGATATCCACTTGAGTTAATATTTGTAGATAATGTGGCACATCGTGAGTACTATCCAAGTGTGTGTTTAATACCTTAAACATCTAAGTAGAATGGCTACATTGTATCACATCTATTAAGAAACAACTGCAGGTAAAACACATTATGTCATTTGTGGTAAGAAATATCTTGAACTTCAAAATGGCAGAGTTTTCTATTTGGGAATTTTCAGGGTTTACCTAGGAATTAAGGAGACCTGGGGGCGCAGTGGTTAAGCACACAGCTGCCAACAGAAACGTGGGTGGTTCAAACCCACCAGCTGCTCCACTGGAGAAAGATGTGGCAGTCTGTTTCTGTAAAACTTTATAGCCTTGGAAGCCCTGTGGGGCAGCTGTACACTGACCTATAGGGTTGCTGTGAGTCAGAATTGACTCAACAGCAATGAGTATCTAGGATTTAGTCGTGATCAGTTTTAAAATTTTAAAACTATTATATTTCAACATATTTAAGGGACTAAGAAATGGCATGGTCTTACTCAAACCTGGAAGAATAGAAGTATATACTTATTTATATTTACACTGTCAAGAAGCGTTTAAAGGAGTTAAAAATATATATTGATTACAGCAAAGTAAAATAAAGTAAATTAAAAATAATTAGCTGAGAAAAAGCATGACGAAGAAAAAACAAAACTTGGAATGAGTTTATTACACAAAATGTATGTCAGGTGATATTAGCCATTTGCTAGAGAGAGAAAATAATTTAGATGTGATGCTTTTAGCAGTCAATCCATTAAAAAAAAAAAAAGGAAAAGGGTACCATCTTAATATTCTCACCTTTAGAGAGAATACGTGGGTAGGCAATGCATCCTTTGGTCTTAAGTGAAATCTTAAGCCCTTATTAAAGCATCTGTTCCATAATAAGTGACTTTCCCTGGAGCTGACAACCCTGGTTTCTCCAGTCTGATGAAGTTCCCACTTAGCCTGTCTAGTTGGATCCTGATTGTATCACTGTGGTCTAAAGCACCTTCAAAGAATGCCCCTTGTCCACAGTAAAAAATGTCTAAACTCTTTTAACAAGATTCATGAGGCCTTTTACCATCTAGTCCTTGCTTACCTCTCCAACTCTATGTCCCTGTGCTGTATATTCCAGAGGTTTCAGCAACCAGACC
Source organism: Loxodonta africana (assembly GCF_030014295.1). Taxonomy (NCBI): domain Eukaryota; kingdom Metazoa; phylum Chordata; class Mammalia; order Proboscidea; family Elephantidae; genus Loxodonta; species Loxodonta africana. Next base: position 32,833,558 of record NC_087347.1, on the reverse strand, counting down.
TCTCCAAAATTTAGTGGTTATATCAAATACATTAAACTATTTATCACAGTTCTGTGGGTTTATTGGACTCAACTGAATGTTTCTTCTGCTCTGTGTGACTCAGTTGTCACTCACTAGTCTAACTAAGCAAGTGGCTGGGCAGGGCTGTAAAGTCCAAGAAAACTTACTGACATGTTTGGAGTTTGGATCTCCTCCTCTTCTCGTCTCTCTCTTTCTGCATGATATTTTGTTCTCTAGGCCCTGTTTGGGTAGTTTTTTTTTCTCTCAATAGTTATCAATCCTTTTCTTTCTCTTCTCTCCCCTTCTCTAACCTCTCTTCTTCTCTCTCTTTAACTAGATAGCCTGGGCGGCCTTACAGGGTGGCAGTTGGGCTGCAAAAGTTAGGAAGTAGAAGTTTGTAGTCGTCTTAGAGTCTGAGCCTGTAAATCCCAGAATGACATTTTTGTTGTGTTATATTGGTCAATGCAAGTCACAAGGCCAGTCCAGATATAAGGGGAGAGAAGTAGGCACCTGTTGATGAGTGAAATGGCATGTGCACACAGTGAGGGAAGGATTTCATAGTGGCTATTTTTGGAAGCTATCTACCCCACCAAACACATTGAATTTAACTACCTACCTTCAGTTCCGGAGCTTATCATCCTTTGTCTTCCTTTCAAGCTCTGTACAATCTGTTCTAAGTGCCTGAAGCACTTGTATCCTTAGATATCACACCTTTCAAAAGTCTTCTCTGACTCACCAAATTTAGATTACCTCTACCTGCCATGGGATCTCAAAGAGTGGTAGTCATTTTCTATCAAACATATATTACCCATTTGGTATCTGGATATTTGAATCTCCTACTGGCTATACATTTCATTGGGGAAAGAACCAGGCCTCCTTCACATAGTATAGCTTGTGACACATAGTTGGCAGTTAAAAATACAGTGGAGGAATGAATTAATGAGCTAATTTCTAGAAAAAGGAGATACTGCAGGTTTTCTGGCCAGGCCACATTCATGGGAGGTGGGTCAAATATAGAGGATTTTTAAAGCACTAATCTGATAGAGACACGAGTTTCTCAAATTTAATAATTTTTACCCAGTTGTGCCCTCACTTCATAAAATTTTCATACCATGAGTATGGCATATACACCGAGTCCTCACTTATCAACATGATTAGGTTCAAAGGACCAGGTCATTTTGTGAAAATTTGCCTTATATGAAAATGGAGGATGATCACATCAGGTCACAAAATGGAGAATGGCTACATCATTACATAACTGCCAAACTGAGACTCATGGCCCAGGCAAGTTGACACATAACCTTACCATCACAGCCAGCATTATCCTCACCTTGTACCTCAGTGTTTGTTACTGCCAGTCATACCTCATTAATGCACAAAGTAGATAGTAGATTTTTTACTGTTGTTATAAATGTGAAATATTGGATAACAAGATGGTCACTAAGTGAGGATTGGGTGTATTTGTTTATATACTGTAGCCCTTTGGAGGGCCAAAGATCATTGTAATATCTAATATTTTTTTGCCCTCACTCAGAACCAATTTTTACTTCTCTGTGAGATGATAGTGCTGTCATTGCAATGCATGAGTTAGGCAATAGGCAAAGACATTCTGAGTGTTGATTCTTTGAAAGGAGAGAGCTGGAGTTTTACTGTTTAGCTAGCTTCTCGATATACCTCACAGTCTTGTTTTCACAATGTTTCTTTTTAGGTGTCTTCACTATAATTATAAAAATACATTGACATTTTACTTTAAAAGTTACTGAGAAGGTACCACTTTAGAAGAATGTTTGACAGGGAAACAATCTGCCCAAAGCACTCCCATTGCACTTTACCACCACTATTCCCTTTTGGATCTGGTTTCTCATAAAGCCCCCGAAATATTCTGAGGTGAGACTGACTTTTTCACTTTGGAAAAGCCTTAATGAAAGTGCTAAAGCCCATTTGTGGAAACCATAGGGAATGCTGTCGGGAAAGCTGGGGGGCAAAATCTTCCAACTTCCCTTTCTGGTGGTAAGATTTTCCCCTAGGCTAGTGTTACTCTTTAAAAATAAATCAAATCAATACAAAACAAAACATTGTAGTGACAAGGCTTAAAGAGAAATTGGTAAATGGAAGTGAAATAATAAAGCCTAGAAATGTAAGAGATTGAAATTATATAAATTACGGCAATGGAAGCATAAAACATCTCTAAAGTTCAATAAAGGAAAAATTTAAAATGAGTGGTGTTAAAAGAAATCAATAGGTTAAACCTGAAAGTAGAAATCAGCAAATAAAAAAGTCAAACTAGTGGGTTAAAAATAAAGATGACTTTCAATGTAAAAACGAAGGCAATTAGAGGTCTTTTGTTTATATGTCATATAAACAAAAATACATGTTAGGAAAAGATAAGGAACATCAGGTAGAAATAGGGAGGCTAAAGATAAAAGAAAGAGGGAGCCAATTGAAGTTGAAAAAAGGAGCATTTTAAAACAATTAGCAAAAATCAAAGCATTGGGAGACACTAAAATAAAGGGATGCTGTTAGGATATAAAACTGTTTATATCTGTAAAGATGGAAGAAAAAAATAGGAAAAAAGGGAGAGGATAGGAGTGTAAAAACTCCAAGCTATAGCCAGTGAGTTTGAATCTGGCTAAATATCCTTTTGGAAATGCTCATGATGCACATCTCTGTAAGAGCCTTGGAGCAAAGAGCTTTTCTTTGACTCTGGCCTTGAACCCCACCTGCCAGTGAGACATACACTTGCCCATGCTGGCAAGAAATTCAGACCCTTCGAATTCTCCACAGCAGTGCGCTTCTCTTAATGTCCCCCATGAGACGCTGCCTTGCAATCTTTTCCCCTCAAACACGTTTTACAGCCTAGATCAGTGGTGTTACTAGGGTTGGTGTCACCCAATGCGGTAACTCATGGTGTCACCACCCCATACTAATTACCGGAATATTGTAGCTAAAACACCAGAAAATTTGACAAAATTGGCAGCTGTAGAAACAATGGCAGCAATGAAAGCAACAGTGTGTTTGTAGCCCGTGCAGATAAAACCACCTGATTTGAAGCATAACTGTAATCAGGTGATAATGACAGCCCTACCCAGCTCTGACTGGAGAGCATTAGAAGGTTCAAAAAGTAAATTAGCATGGAGTTTTAGCCTCGTAGATGTATTGATACATGTAAGCTGGGTTTACAAAAAAAAAAAAATTTTTTTTTATAACTTACAGGGATTTAAAAAAAAGTAATAATAAATTTCTGCTGAATCATTGCACAAAAATTTTATTCAGTCATTTTGGTGTCACCCCACCTGACAGTGTCATCTGGTGCAGCCTGCACCCTCTGTGCCACCCAGGTGATGCCACTGGCCTAGATAAACACATGTTTCTGCTCAAGGAAGAGCATTTAAGCACTGGCATGTATTCAAAATCTTGTTTGTATCATCGGCATTTCAGTATTCATTATCATTTATAGTAGTCAATGTTTTGTATAAACATAAGTAGATCTTTCTACTTGTCAACCGTGACCTTTAATTTCACCTGGACTTCACAGATTATATACTGTATGATGGAGGTTTAGATTAAAGACTGTTATAGAAATGGATAAGAGGCATCAGTTTTAAGTGTACAGTGTCAAAACTATAGCTGCAGTTGAAATGAGATATATGGGTGAACATATTTTCTGGATACATAGTTTTTTTTTTTAAAGTTTTCTTATTTTTTTAATTATCTGGGGATATTGAAAAAATTCTGCTGTACTGTAACCTGATAGTATCACTCTCTAAAACTTACTCTACACACAAATGTCTTTTATTGGCCTTTCTTATATTTTGAAAGGTGAATAGTTATGATACTGTTAGTGACAGTATTGATTTATCAACAATTTTGTGAAACACAAAGTAGTGTTTATTTGGTTAATATAAGGGAGTTAATGGTAACAATGATAGTTTTGAATTGTAGGAGAAATGACTAACTATTGCATAATTATATCTAACTTTGGGCTACTTTATAAATTTAGAGATAATGGTGTTTAATCGTGGGAGTGTTATTTGTTCCAAAATAAAAGAAATGGAAGTATTTCCTATTAACAATAATAATACGTGTTTCCTTTTTCCCTGTCCTTAAATTCCAAAACAAACACTATTAGCATTTTGGGTAACTATTATTCTTTCAGAAATATGTGCCTTTATTGCCCCTCACCCCCCACCCATTGGGATCATATTACATATACTGTTCTGAAATCTACTTTATGTAGTTAAGGTGTTGGGGATATCTTTCTATGCTAATAATTCCATCTTTGTTTAAATATCTGATTAGTATATAATATATATAATAATTCATTTAATATTTTTTATTATATAAATAATACAGCTATGATTATTATTTTACATAATGATTTTTATTTTTCCTATTTGAATTTTTTTATGAATGTAATAAATTTCTGGGGTTAAGTTGCCCTGTAGAATTAAGCTACAACATATTTCTATGAATTTCCCTTACTACTTATGTTTTAAATTCAAAGATCTGACTCTAGACAAGAAAATAGTTCTTGAGGCAATAATATTTTATTTATATATTTTATATAATTCAGAAACATAGTTTTTTTTAGTCATTGATTTGTAGCTAATTTATTTTCTTCTATTAGAAGAATGTGTGTTGTGTAAATATTGGAATATTCAGTTAATTTTTATAAAGTATATACATATAAGTGTTATAATTCAATGATTCAATGTGTACAAAAGCACCCACTTAATAAATTTTATCTTAATTGTATAAAAGTTATATTTTCATGATCTTAAATTAAAAATATATTGCTTCCTACCAGATGTCCTCTTCCTTTTTCACATCCAGACCCACTGATGTCCCTGCAAGGTCACCCGAACTCGTGCTGTGAACCCTTCCCCGCTCTCCTCCCCTCCTCTCCGTTTTTCATGCACTGAGTCTTATTGAATAACTTTTCTGAGGATTACTTTGGAGACTACCGCATGAGCCATGCTGAAGTCCCAGTCTGGTACCTGTATAAATTGGTGCTCTTCATGTTGAGAGTAACAGAAAATACAAAATAAATTGGTTAAAAGATAAAAGGGAATTATTGGTTAAGTAACTGAAAAGATAGGAAGTAGGAGTAACTTCAGGTCAAACTTGATTCATATTTTAAAGATATTCCTGAGAATCTGATTTTCCCGTTTTTTCTGATCTGTCTTTTGGATGGACATTATTCTCTGGCTCCCGGCTCTCCTCTTCTGGCAGCAAAATGGCTGAAGCAGTTCCAGACTTCTATTCTTTTACATTGCTGTCCAGGGAAATAGAGAGGGTCTCTTTCCATAACTCTCAAAGGAAGAGCACCACTAGTCCTCTTTTCTGCAAGTTGAGGCAAATACCTTTCTATTTTGCCTTGACTGATAGGATTAAGTGCCATCTCAGAGCTGAACATTATGACCAAGGAAAATGACTACTGTGTTAACTTAAGGCAATTATCAATTGTCCTAGAGGTGGGGATGGTGTCAGTTTGCATGGATGATAATAGAAGAAGTGGAAGGGCAGTTCCTAAAAGAAAAATATCTGGGTACCGTTGCCAGAGAGGAAGGGAATGCATGCTATACAAGCATCAACTGCACTATGCAGGCTTCCCTCCCTGCCTAGCTTGCTGGTAAATCAGTCATTGCTGTCCACTCTCTTGTTCTCCAAGTTATGATATATCCTCATGTGTGCCAACTGGTGTCTCTGGGTTTTTACTCTTATTTATTTAAAAGATCCTGTTTTAATATTCACAATTGTATTGAAAAAATAAAATTACTGGCTTCAGCCGTTCAGCCATCTATTTGGCCACATTTTTCAAATGTACCCAGAACATTGTGGTAACTTCTGGACAGACCAAGCAAAAGAAAAACATTTCTCAGGATGTCCGTAGGATTAAATTGATGATTTTCATAATATCTCATGACATGATTCCTGGAGCATGGTATATGCTCTGAAGATATCAGTCTTTCCTTTCTGCCTCTTTAGAATTCCGATCTTCTTCTTACCAAAGCTTCCATTCCTCTTGCCAATCCTTCATCTCAGCAATGACCTGAGTCAGGGCCTCTATGATCTGTGACTATATCTTTAAGACATTCTTTACCTCTAAGTATTGCTGTACACATTGAGACTTGTCTTTGATTTATGGTGCTGTTCGAATGGAAATTGGGTTTAACTTGTGTGCAGTCTGACTTGGTCTCCCAGCAAAATCTCTGGGGCCAGATGTTTGTTTGCTTTTCTCCTCAGGTTCCAACCAGTGTGATTCTATAAGGCAGATCTGTTTTCAGCTCTGACCATTCTCCCTTCATTTTTCTCTAAGTAAACAGTCATGCTTTATAAGAATTTTTAGAGTGGAAAAATGCCTGTGGTATATTGCTACATGAAGAATTGTGTTAGTAAGTGCTATTGTGCCACCAATTTTGTAAAGCACAGGCATATATATTTATGAGTGTGCATTTATGAGTATGTGTATCCATCCATCCATCCATCCATCCATCCATGCATCCATCCATGCATCCATCCGTCCACCCACCCTCCCACCCACCCACCCACCCACCCATCCATCCATCCATCCATCCATCCATCCATCCATCCATCCATCCATCCATCCATCTACCCACCCACCCATCCATAGAACAGAAAGATAAATATCAAAATGTTAACAGTGGCTCTCTTGATGGTAGAACATGCATTTATCCTTATTTGCCAATTTTATTAAGTTTGAAGCGAACAAAAAATGCTAAAATTTTGTTTAATTTTATGTGCTCTAATAAAAGACCACATCGAAACAAAGTATCAGGGCATATAAAAAGCAGTGTTTTTGTTGACTTGATAAATGACTTTTACTCGACCTTTACAGTGCACCTCTGTACTAATGCACTTATTATGGTCATTTTTGAATGGCTTTTGCTTTAGCTTTGAAAATATTCTTTTAAGTATGTAGAAAGATAGACATCAGTACTTTTTTCAATAATACATTCATAGGGTCTGTGTGAATTCCTGATCATGCCATAATCACTGATATATTTAGATACCACTGTTATAGTACTTTGTGAAATCTGAAATTCTAATTATTTTCACATCACTTCAAAATTTTTCTGGAGATTTTGGTCCATCTATTATAGTGCTAAGATTCTAGCTTAGCTCAGTCATAGCCAAGGGACAGGGTTACAGTTTGGATTGGTTTTAAAGGAATTGCTTGGCTAGACTGAGACAAATTTTGTAAATTTAGTAAGAAAGCCAACCACATTATATCTTTCAGTATTTAATACATTTTATTTATTCTGTTTACAGAAGATGATCCCATATTTTACTATAGGATGTGGTCACATCTCAGGAATATAATTGGACTTTAAAATTGAATTGTGAATCTTTAAGGTCATGAAAGATGCAGTTTAAAATTTATATTAAATATCAACATAATATGAAATATATGTAACTATGAATACATATAACTCAAAATAACTTTTCCGTGGATATTTGTCGGAGCGCAGTGTACTGAAGTTACCCTGCTTGGACTGTATGACTCGCACCTTGCAGTAATGATTGAGCTTTACTTAGGCATCATTTGTTCACCCAAGAAGTGGACTGAGACATGCAATATCTACTTTACAGAAATACATGAAAATCAAGTCAGGAGTGTATAGGTTATATGGTTAGCACTTAGTACAATATGCCTGTGTCTACCTAGTTGTAACTAACATGTAATGTTACTTATATTCCTAATAATGGAATATATTTCCAATTTTGTAGTTCATATATGGTTTATTTAATTGAAACTAAAGATTAAAATAGTTGTTTTTTTTTTTCATTTAGTGCTGTTTCAACTACAGTACAAATTATTTTGGTTGATAAGAACATCTCAGTCATGATGATAGCATTTTCATTTTAATTTTGACAGCCCTTTAAACAAATGATTTTCAATTAAAAAAAAAAAAAAACCGAATGTGTATAGGTGCATGTGTATGTGAGTGTAAGGACCAATGTGAAAATCTGAGCTTAATTTAGTAATCACTCTTCCCCACAAAGCTCTGCTGCTTGGTGTTCGGAATTTACACAATGACTCACATTCAGACCGAATGGACAGAGCATTTTCATATGATGCTATTAACTTTTAATGTCAGCTAAACAAGGATAGACAGCTCAGGTAGGGTACTAGATTTTGGGGCTAGAATGAATCTCAAATGTCTCTTTTCTTGAAATATCAGTGTAAAAAAAAAAGTATAATTTGAAGACCAGGTTGAGAGAAAATAACATTGTTTCCAGATTTGGAATATGTGTATATATCTAGTTAAATGAATCACTTAGTGTCTTCTTGAGCTATAATTCTACATTTTTAGTAGTGATGGCTGAAGGAAATCAGGTCTAAAAGCAAAATCTGATTTAGGGAAGCAAATGTTAGATTCTTCTATTACATAGTTATTATTACAGTGTTTATTTTTATTTTTCTTTATCCTTGAAGCTCTTAGGAAAGGATTGTCGCAGCTTTAAAATGGCTTTCTTATTGTGATACAAGCAGTGATAAATTTTTTCTTTTTTTTTTTAATCCTTCATGTAACAATGCCTCTCTAACATTATATTTTGAATTTAAATTTTTATGCTATCGACTTTAAATTATTCTGGTGATACTTCTTACCTTTCAAAATACAGTATTGTGTTTCCTTTAGGATCTTATATTCATTCTATTCTCATCCTTGATAGACAAAAAGTAAGAGATTAGGATGATGTAAAACAGGGGACTTAATCCAAAAACAGTAAATTATAAAAGCATACCAGTGGTTTTTTGCATTAAAATTTCTGTACTCACAATACTTTGCTTCTTTTATTTATTTTTTTTATGAAACCCAGAAAAACATTGTAGATGTGTAATTTTTTTTCCTCTGGGAGAAAGTGAAATAAATTAGTAAATTCTTGTTACAGAGAAATGTAGTTTGGATTTTAGCTTGATTACCAAAAATGGCAACAATCATGATTACCAATAATATCATACTTAGGGTATGTTATTGCAATGATGAGACAAACTTTCAATGGCACTCTAAAGTCAAGAATATGTAGAAACATATATAAAGGTAAAAGAAGATATTTAAATAGCAAACAGACTAGACTTTTGGACAAAGTGGTACAGTAAATTTATTGATTTTGCTCCAAATGTGTAGTATGATAAGTGAAAGGAGAGAGAGAGACAGAGAGAGAGAGGCAAGGACAAGAAGGGAAGGGAAGAGATACTTAAAACGAGGTAAATATCATGTATCAAAAGTAATCTTGAAACAAATTGTTCTCTGCACTTAAGAGTTCTAAACCTGTTATGTCTTGTGAAAGAACTGCTTCAAGTATAGTTAGTGGAAAAAAGGACAGAGGCATGGGAGCTCTTGACTAACATCATCTGGCATGAAATTTGTCTCTATGAACTGGCATCTCAATTTATGATCCTATCATTCTTGTGGAAGGCGTCTGAAACTGCTGTTGACCTTGAGTATAGGAAATTTGGGGCATGGCCGAATAAACCAAGGGGAGGAGCCCAGTACAGTGAAGGTGCCCAGTACAGTGAAGGTGCCCAGTACAGTGAAGGTGCCGAGTACAGTGAAGGTGCCCAGTACAGTGAAGGTGCCCAGTACAGTGAAGGTGCCGAGTACAGTGAAGGTGCCCAGTACAGTGAAGGTGCCGAGTACAGTGAAGGTGCCCAGTACAGTGAAGGTGCCCAGTACAGTGAAGGTGCCGAGTACAGTGAAGGTGCCGAGTACAGTGAAGGTGCCCAGTACAGTGAAGGTGCCGAGTACAGTGAAGGTGCCGAGTACAGTGAAGGTGCCCAGTACAGTGAAGGTGCCCAGTACAGTGAAGGTGCCCAGTACAGTGAAGGTGCCCAGTACAGTGAAGGCTGTGATGACTCCAGCTTGTTATCCCTGGCTGTTTTACCATACACCATCAGAATTTTCCAAAATTAAGTATCATCTACCAGATATCATATCCTCCTTTTGAACAGTATGTAGGGCACCTTCTCCAGGGATGTCTTGTGTTTGGTGGACTCAGGAAATTACTAATCCTGAGTGTTTTTAAGGGAACTGCTAACACTAAGACCTGGTCTTTATGGCTACCCTGCACTGCCCACCAAAAACTTAAAATAGCCCCAAACTACTAATGGTAATTCCCAGTATCCCCAGCTTTCTTCTCTTCCATCTATTAATTTCATCAGCAGACATAGTTCTCTAGGGCCCTCAGAGTGCTCCTGAAACCTGGCTGATAGAATCAGGTTGTGATGCCTACAGCTAACTCTTGTTTAAGCTATGCATGGTTTAATGCTATCTATTCTACAACCCCCTTCTCCAGTATTATGTTTGTGTTTTGTTTTTTTTATTTTTGGAGGGATAGGGCAAGATTTATTACCTGTTTGTCTTTTTTTTTTTCCTTGACTAGCTGTTTTGCACAGAACTTAGCCTAAAAGTTTCTTTGCATCTCTATGCTCTCTACTTGAAAAGACTCATCCCAAAGTTAATGATAAAGTCATGCACTGCGGCTGACTCATTCTCTGTGTTCAGTGGATATGCCACTTTGAGAATAGCGACCTAAAAGCTCTCTAGAATTCTCTTTCATTTCTCTGCCTACAATCTTCCATTCTTAACATGTCCTTCAACAATTTGAGGTTCGGGGATTTAAACAATAAACATTTATTTTTTCATTCATACCTGGCCAATGAAATGTTTCCTATTTGAACAACTTCCCTGGGTATCTCTTCTCCAAGTGGTTACTCAGGGAATCTCAGGGATTTAGGATCTTTCTATTTTTCTAACACTGTAATTTTCAACACATAACCGTCAAAGTTCTGATAAGGGGGAAAAGAGACTGAAAGATTCTTCTGGAGGGGTTGTGGCTAGCTCTCAGAGTGTTATATATCATCAGAATTTAGTCATATAGTATTGGGGTAGCTATGAGGGAGACTGGGCAATGTGTGCTCAGGTTAGTAAGCACATAGCAGGATCTCTGTCACAGCATCTTTCTGTTTTATATACCTGCTTGTTCCCTTTCTGTTTATGAGATGGCTGCAGCTGCAAATGTTATGTCCATTAGGAGTGAGGAAGAAAACCTCTCTTTGAACCACGGACTATAAGTCTTTCTTTATCTCTTCTTAGATCAGCTTTGGCCACAAAGAAAATTACTTTGTAGAGGAGGACTGAATACCACAACAAAATCCAGATCAGTAAGGAAGGAATGAACAGTGCATGAGTGCCAGACAGATAACTGACTTTGTATAACAGAAAGTCAGGGCAGAATAGTATCACAAAACCCAAGGGAGAAGTGAGCTTCAAAAAGATGGAGATGCTCATATTTTGGAAAGAGGTCAAGTAAGATGAGGGTTATAATGGCACTGTTTTGGGCAGTTAAGGGTCCTTGATAAATTTAGTCCCTGGATGGCACAAATGTTAAGCACTTGGCTACTAACCAAAAAGTTGGAGGTTCAAATCCACCTGGAGTGCTTTGGAAGAAAGGCCTGGTCATCTACTTCCAAAAGATTAGACACTGAAAACCTTATGAAGCACAGTTCTACCCTGAAATACATGTGTTGCCATGAGTTGGGTCATGTTGCCCACAACTGGCTTTCTTTTTGTAAATTTAGTATAAGTTCTTCAAAAGAAATCATAAGTTTATTCCTCAAATTGCGTTTTGTTGAGGAGTGCATGAGAACTGAGGAGATGGGGCCATGGTATTTGTTCATAATGCTATCCTCCTTGCAGTTGACTTTATTCTTAATAAGTGCTTCACTCTCAATGCAAGTTTAGGCTAAATATAATGAGCACTAAACTCTAAAGACAAAAATACTATGATAATTATATTTTACTTCATTAAAAAGTCAATACTATTAGAAGTTTAATATAATGTCAGTATATTTTACTCTAATTTTTAACTTTCTCAATTCTCATAGATTTAAAGTAAAATAAGTAATTTATAAACTTGAAAGTATTTATGTTAGTGCATATGCAAGTCTATGCTAATTGCTTTAATAACCTAGATAATTAATTATTATGCATTCCTAAAATGGAATCCCATTAAGTTATTTTACTATGATGGATATATCACTTTGCTAATATAAGTAATCTACACATTTTTCTAGATTACTTACAGATGCTGTTCCAATGCTATTTTCATGTGATGAATTATAATATTCACTTATTATCAGCATTAAAGGCCTTTAAACTCTTAATAATCATATTTAAATTTTATCTTTTGGAGGTAAATTAATGTTTTTATTCAGAATAACATACACAGTGAGTTATTTTCTACAAAATAGATACCTTGTGTATAATCATGAAATATAATAAATATTCAAACTATTAAAAAATAGAAAATGAAAACCCATGATAACTGAATCATAAAAGTTGCTTAAATTAGGTTCCCGTCATCTCTTATTTGGACTTAATAGACTCCTTACTGATTTTTCCTAATTCCACTTTATCCTCCAAAGTTATGAGACTCTTCTTTCAAAACAGAAAGAGCTATCTTATTTCATCCCTATTTACAGCCTCATGTTGGTGGCTTCCATTATCTCAGGTTGAAAATCCAGCTTTCTCTGTGCTCTGCCCCTTCCCTCGCTAGCCTCTTCACCTGTTGTTGTCAACTGGAGTGTTCCTGGTTCATGTTTGTGCATCTGCAAGTGCCCCCCTGTAAGATACACGAGTCAAACATATTCTTGAAATATTAACTTTTTTTTTTTAATCTGAGCAATTATTTTTTCTAGTTGCCTTTATCCCAGTTGAAGCAGTTTGGTCTTGTACTTCTGCCTAAAAGAAGAAATATGGCAAAAAAGGAAAAGGGAGGGGTGGGTTATCTTCTTTAGTTTTAAAAGCCTGGGCCCTTAGGGGAACAGAAACACATCAGATAAAATATAGATATAACCCATAATGAGTTTAAAACAGGTATCAGTGCAAATATAATGAGTGCAGAGCAGGGCTCAACACTTTCCCTTCATCTCCAGATAATTTTGTGGGATCTAAGAAACAAGCAATCAGTCTTGGATTTCCTCATTATAGGCCTAGGGATATGACTTACCAGTACCAGTTACCCTCCAGGTAACTCTGACTCATGGTGACTCTGTGTGTGTCAGACTAGAACTGTGCTCCATGGGGTTTTCAGTGGTTGATTTTGTGAAAGTGAAACTCCAGGTCTTTTTTTTGAGGTGCCTCTGAGTGACTTGAACTTCTAATCTTTTAGTTAATAGATGAGCATTCACACCATTTGTACCAGGGGCAAAGTGTTGTGACTAGACCCAGGGGAAAAAAATCACTGCATGGTGTGTCTAGACACATAGCCTAACAGAGTTTCAGCCCACTGGCATGGAGTAGAAATTGCTAACTGTTTCCATCGAGTTGATTCCAACTCATAGTGACCCAATAGGCCAGAACAGAACTGCTTTATAGGGTTTCTAAGGAGAGGCTGATGGATTCAAACTCTTAACCACTGCACCACCAGGGTTCCATATAAGTAATAGTATTATAAAAATAATTCACCACTGAGTTCCAATCATTTTTCCCTCAATAGGTGACTCTATATCACTAAGATTTGATAATAAAATAAAGCCAAGTTCTTTTGTAACATTTCACTTTTTAAATGACAATGAAGTGATTTTAGTGCTTTTTTACTTTTAAAGAAATTAACCAACATTTTGTACTTTCCTTGCAAGGAATGACATTAGGTTAAAGGTTTATCTGTAATTACTCAAAATCTTTCTATCATGCATTTATACGCTCATTTTTTTAAATTCATTCTGGAATATCTACTTAGTTATTAATATGTATCAGAAATAATTATAAGTGGTAGAATTATAGAAATAAACACATTCCTTGTCCTCAAAGACCTCAGTATCAAATGATGTGACATACTTGTAAAAACAACATGATAATCACATAGCAAAACCAAAACCAAACCCACTGCCATCGAGTTGATTCCGACTCATAGCGACCCTATAGGATAGAGTAGAACTGCCCGATACAGTTTCCAAGGAACGCCTGGTGGATTCAAACTGCCAACTTCTTATTTAGCAGCCACAGTGCTTAACCACTGTGCCACCAGGGTTTCCTGATAACCACACAGGGATCTCCTATTACAAACTGTGAAGTAGAGTAGAATGTCAAAAAAGCTTCCTGTTGTAGGCGAATCTTGAGGTATATTGTTGAGGAATTTATATATTAAGTCAGAGAAAAAATTTTGCAAGAAAATATTTGGTTGTTTTTCCATTAAATGGGGGAAATAGAAAAAGCTTCAGTGTGATTTTTCTTATTAATAATTTTATTCAATGCATCATGATCCACTATCACTTTCTACATTAGAAAAATTCCTGAAACATTGAGTTTGATGCTCGTACCTTTATGCCAACTCCTTACATATTCTTATTGGCTTAACATTTTGTCCTTGAGCTATAATTAAGACTGTGTCTAGGAATTTTAACACTTACTCCTATGAACATTTTCTCTTCACCAATGTTAAATATCTTTGTATTTAATTCTCTTCTAGAAACCACGCAAGATTGCTTAACATTCACATGCTTTGCAATTTCCAAAATTTTGTCCTTTCTGTACTTCTACTACTGTTGCTCTTTTATGTTCTCTTTGACCTCTGTGGCTTTTGTTTATTTTTTTTATTTATCCTTGATTTCATTTTTAGTTTGTTTTGAGGAGTCAAGGATATGTACTCATTGTGTCATTTGAAGTGGAACTTTTGATCACCACCTTTGGCCTTTTTGTCTCTGTGATAAAATATTTCTCATCCTGACATTGCGAATGTAAATAATAGTAAAAAATATTTTGATAAAACATGATAGAGTGAAGGTTTTCATGCATTTTCTATTTTAAAAGCAGTCATAAAGACCAAAACATGACAAAACACACACATACAGAAAATAAGACCAATTTTAATAAAACTAGGAATCAGCCACAGCTTCCAAAAGCATACTATAAAAGTAGTTCAGGAACTACAGAACGTAATACAGGGAAAATGCAACAAATTGTGAAAGAAAGGATGCTGAGAGTACACACATGTATAAATTTCTTGCAGATGAAGAATTTCTCAGAAATAAACTCACTATAAAAATCACACTAGAAGCAGCAAATTGTGTCATGAGCTCTACTAAAAATGCATTCAGGGATATGAATGAGAGGCTTGAAAAAAATCAATAGATATGTAAAAAGAAATGAAGATGATTAGACAAATGAAAGAAGTAAAGGATCGTGATATAAAGACCAAATAAGGTGCATATTCATAGACTGCAGACCTTCAAAATGTAACAGAAAAATCCTATTTGGGATTCTAATTCTTAACAAGCCCAGGTTGACAGTGGGCTGATCATCATCTTAATCCCGTCCATGGCCAGTGGATATTCAGCAGAGTTGGTGGGTGGTTTTCAGTGGGAGAGAAACTGCAACATTATGTTGGAAATTTGGAGGAAAATAAGATTCATTTCATAAGATTTTGCTACTTGGAAAAACTAAGCTTTTTTATGGAAAGTTTAAGAATTAAGTCAAGTTTGATGTTTCATATAAAACTATAAGGTATTTTTAAGCCTTATTTAATTTATAGAATGGGAAACCTGTTTGGTTTTATAAAAGTATCAAGTGTTAACATACACACATATAGACATACATAGATGCATACATATATATAATATGCACACGTATATGTATATTCTAAACCTGAGTACATAACTTTTCATTTAATTGCTTTTCAGTGCAGAATATTTCCACTGAAAATTGTGTGTGTGTGTGTGTGTATAAATTTTGAAGTCACTTGTTGCTTCCCTGCCCAATACGATTTAAGTAAACAACCTTGCTCACCTCTTTCACAACCTGCGCAGTCTGGGCACTTTTCCCAAAATCCTTAGTAGAGAAGAAATTTACCAAGTATTTATCATTTCAGAATAGTATCTCTAATACATTCCCCATTTAAATGCAAGAAAGGATTTTGGGAAAAGTGCAAACTCTATGGGGCAGTTCTACTCTGTCCTATTGGGTCGCTATGAGTCGTAATCGGCTTGATGGCACTGGGTTTTTTTGGGAGAAGAGAAGAACTTTATGTAACTTGTTATTTTGTATGCAAGTCTGGTAATGAAGATATGTTTTAGAGTAGATTTAAATTGAACTTCAGACATTCAGGCTGGTATTTCTTTGCATAGGATTTAATTTTTTTATTTACACGTTAGTAAAACTATTCTGTACTTTATAGAAGTAGGAATGAAATAAATTTCTTATTCTAGACCTTAGAATGCTTAAAATGCTTTTAACATGGTAAATGCAGTTACCATGGATACTGTTATTCATTTTAAGTCAGCTTCAGAATAGATAGCACCATGCTGGGTAAACCAGCCCTCCCTATTTCTCCTCCAAAAAAAAAAAAAAGCCCTGATTTGAAATTTTTTCTGATTTCTATGGTGTAAATCCTGGAATCATGACCGATTACCAGTTTGACTTCACTGAATGCAGAGATGGGGAGAGAATGCGCGATGGTTTTCTGGCTGTGTGAACCAGGTCTAGCACACCACTGGAATAAGCTGATTAATATCATCGATTTTTAAATTAAATTTTTTAAAAAAGAAATTAAGTAAAACACAGGGTCATATAAAGAAAAACAGCTGTTTGAGCTTCATTCTACCAATCCAAATCCTACTTCCCAGAGGTTACTCCTTTTAAGCGGTTTCTGTTTTTAGTTCTGCTGATTATTATTTCCCCCAAAATCTAAATAATTTGCTAGTATGGCTACTTCTTGATTGAGCAACAATACAAAAACTTGAAACTCTTTTCAACTGGGAATATTTTCTATTATCGAATAAATTTCTCCTGCCCATTTTTCTCTTTTCTCTCCAATTCCCTTTAGTTGGGTATAAGATTACCCGGAATGACTGGAATGATACTCTAGCTTTTTGTCTAATTTTTTATTCATCTTTTTTTTTTCTCTGTTTCAACACTTCTTTAGATTCTTTTTTTTTACTTTTTCATGTAATTATATGCTTTTCCTGTTAAATTTTTCTTTGCACTGTCTTCTTATTTGCTATGTCAAGTATTACTTGAATATTATGGTTCTAATTATTTGGGTGTGTTTTAATTATTTATAATTGTAATTTTTACTGTTACCTGAATTATCAATTTTTTCTTTCAATTTTTTTTTCCTTGAACTTTATATTTTCTATGGTTGGTTTTTTCAGCAGGTTTTTCAGCACCTGTCATAGGTGGGCTGAATGCTCAGACTTTAATTTAGGATTATGGTGTTCCTAATATCATCATAGAGAATAGACAAGGCTTAAACCCTAGTAAATAATCTCTCAGTCCTGTTTTTGCTCGGAGAATTTGTTCAACTTATTTAGAGAAGAGATGTGTGTATATGTGTGTGTTTTTCTCCTTCATGTATGTGTCAGGGTGCTTTCCCTCTCTAGCTTGGTAATGGGAGAGAGAGGAGAATGGGTGGGAAAGGTACGTGAGAGAACAGACTGGTACAGTTGTGTCATTGGCAGAAACTGCATCAGTCCTTTCACAAGCATACCCTACCCCAACTCAGTCTTTGAGTATTCCAGGCCTTTGCACAGCACGTGGAGATTCCAAGCTGAGAGTGTCTGTAGAGTCCTGCTGGGGATATGTGCATCTTTCTCTGGTACAGCCCCTTTCTATGGACACTGGGTTGTGGCTTCCGTTTTCTATTTCATCCATTAACAGGCTTCAATATTCCTTAATTTTCCCAGAAGTTTTTGAAATCTCTCTTCCACTGAAGACCCTTCTTTGTTCTCCTTTTATATGGGTTTATTCTATTATTTATGCAAGTTATGAATACAGAGTATTGGAACTTGGCATGAAAATTTCGTTATCATTGGACCTGTTGCATATTTGAAATGTGAACCCATTTGTAATCTTACTGTCAATGAATAATCCAATACAGTCTTTGAGTTCTATCCACATTATATCTGGTACTGTACATCGTTATGTGGTTTTAGATCTTGATTTGAGTGCTCTAGCTAAAAACTGAACAATGCCATGTTTTTTTTTTTTGGTTGTTGCTCTTTTTTTGTTTGTTTTTAGGAAAAATCTCAGTATCAGTAAATTCTTTTCCTCTAAACATGCACTCATTTGTAAATTCTTGTTCCTCATTCTGATTTTTGAAATTATGGGCCTGATACATGAAGTTTAGAGTATATCTATCAAGATCCTTTCACCTAGAAAAACAAAATAAAATTTTATAAAGTATTACACTGTTGGGAAACCCTGGTGGCATAGTGGTTAAGTGCTACGGCTGCTAACCAAAGGGTCGGCAGTTTGAATCCTCCAGGCGCTCCTTGGAAACTCAATGGGGCAGTTCTACTCTGTCCTATGGGTCGCTATGAGTCGGAATCGACTCGGCGGCACTGTGTTTGTTTTTTTTGTATTATACTGTTGTGTTATTGGATTCAATTTCTATCACAATCAAAGTATCAAAATATAAATTTACATAGCTTAGTGCTGCATTTGCTAAAAGAATCTTTAGAGGACATTTATAGTCATTCTATTTTGGCCCAAACTGTAGGGAATGTTTATTTCTCGAATTTTTATATATTCCAAAAAGTAAGTGGATTTGGAGGGGTTTTGGGGATCCAAAGCAACTGACATTTTTATGACAAATTCAGTTTATTGACTGAGGGTTTTGCTTTATTGGTGCAATTGAAGCTCTAAAACTTAAATATCATTTTATAAGATACTTTTATTTTATAAGTATTTTAAACCAGAGTAAAATATCTTACTCTGCTATCTTGTGGCTGTTCATAGTTATTTAATTAGTTATTTATTTAAAAATTAAGTATGTATTTTAACAATATGAAGTAATTTAAACAGAAATATGCATTCATATTTTCTAGTAAATTATAGGATTAATACAACTGAACAAAACATAAATTATTTACTTAATTTTTTATACTTCTTTGAATGCTTCTTAATTATTCTTAGAAGTTCCTCAGTGTCATAGAATATGTACACATATATTCTTTATGCATGTATACATAACACTAAGTGTGAAAATGGTGGCACAGTGGTTAAGAGCTTGGCTGCTAACCAAAAGGTTGAAGTTCAAATCCATCAACCGCTCATTTAATACCCTATGGGGCAGTTCTACTTTGTCCTATAGGGTCCCTGTAAGTTGGAATCAACTTGACAGTGATGGGTATAAGTCAAATGTGTCATATATACACAAAGTGTAACTCATATTCTCTGTCTCTGTATATATATATATATATATTTATGTGTGTGTTTTCAAGGCCAGATTTAGCAGAACATTTAAAGTCTTCTTCCGTCCTCCCATGCCTTAGCATTCTGTACCACACGTTCACTTTTATTGAGTAGTTAGGGTTAGGGCTGACACTTTTCAGCCTAAAAGGCAGAAACATTTATCTGCAATGACAAACAATTTGGGAGTACTTTCCTTGTGTTGCAAGACACTTGCTCTAAAACAATTCTCATTCTATTCTGTTATGAATCCCCTGAAATTTTTGGCATACTCTTATTGCATTTGCATGTAATGAAGCAAATGGCATCAGAAGTTAATTATGAAATACACACACACACACACACAGTCATTATGAGTCAGAGTTGACTTGACGGCCATGGGTTTTATATATATAAACACATATATGTAGAGAGTAGAACTGCTCCATGAGCTTTCCAAGGAGCAGCTGATGGATTTGAACTGCCAACCTTTTGTTTAGCAGTCATATCTCTTAACCACTGCACCATCAGGACTCCCACCATAAATGTATATAAGTTCATATATATTTCTGTTTTTTGACATTTAAAAATTAATGCGGGGTTATTTTACATCATTTTTTAGGAAGGAGCGTATTAGGTTTTCTCTGGGTATAGATGTAATGTGTTTCTATTAGAAAACTCTAAAAAATGGAGAAAATACCAAAAAGACTTAATATCTGCAATCTGACTATTAAAGATAATTGCTATTGATGTTTATATATATATGTCCTTTAATCATTTGTATACATAAGCCAAGCTTTTGGTTAGCAGCTGAGTGCTTAACTTTTGCATCACCACAGATCCTTGTGTACATAAGGAAACATTATATATATTTAACATTGGAATCATGCAGTTAATGTTTGCAGCCTTTTTATTTAATTTCAAATGGCATTTTCTATGCTATTAATATAAATTCAACAGCTTGATAGCTTGTTTTTTATTGATCCTATTCGTCCTATGTAATAAACCAGCATGTAATTAATCATCTTTTTTATATTTAAATTATTTTAATTTTTTGATATTATAAATATGCCACAATATAAATCCATTTATAAATATTTATGCACATTTAAAATGGTTTTGGCTGTTGTAACATTGTCTTTTGTGTAACCTTATAGCCTTCCCATATTTTTAATATCTACATTTGTGTTTTCTTATAGACTTACATGATCTCTTACATAATGATGTTAATCTTTGTCCTGTCTATATGCTGCAAACATTTTCTCCAACCTTTTCATTTACTTGATAACATGTGTGATCATTTCGATATGTGCTTTAATTTAAAATGTCATTTTTAGTGCAACCTCTAAGGAAAACTGGTTGGCAGTTTCTCAAAAAGTTAAATGCCCACTCACCTTATTGTCCAGCAACTTTACTCCTAGGTATTTAACCAAAATAATTGGAAACATTTGTCCACAAGAAGTCTTGTACAAGAATATTCATTACAACATTACTTATACTAGCAAGAGATTGGATACAACTTAAATGTACATCAAAAAGATTGGGTAAACATTTTGTGGCACATTCTTACAATGGAATACTTCTCAGCATTAAAACTACTAATTCACACAACATCATAAATGAATCTCAAAAACATACTTCAGTAAAGGAAACAAGACACAAAATAGACCATGGTGTGTGACTTCATTTCTATGATGTTCAACTACAGGTGTAAAAACTCTGTGGGTTAGAAATCAGGACGATGGCTGCCTCTGTGAAGGAGGGTTGAGGAAATAATGAAAAGGAATAGAATGGAA
Organism: Loxodonta africana; assembly: GCF_030014295.1. Taxonomy (NCBI): domain Eukaryota; kingdom Metazoa; phylum Chordata; class Mammalia; order Proboscidea; family Elephantidae; genus Loxodonta; species Loxodonta africana. The sequence continues at coordinate 32,812,566 of NC_087347.1, read as the reverse complement.
CTTTTGGAAGTAGTGCCCATGGTCTATTCTCATTTGGTGCGTTAAAACAAAAAAAAAGCCCCACTGCTGTCAAGTCAATTCCAACTCATAGCAACCCCATAAGACAGAGTAGAGCTGCCCTACAGAGTTTCCAAGGAGCGCCTGTTGGGTTTGAGCTACTGACCTTTTGGTTAGCAGCCATAGCAGTTAACCACTATGCCACCAGGGTTTCTCATTGAGCATTAGTTACTTGAATTTGTATTTTTCAAAACTCATCAAACCTTAATTCAAGCACCTCCCTGAAGGTTGTCACGTTCAATACAGAAACAAAACTGTCAGTCATCAAAGTTCTAGTTATGGCCAAGATGGAGTCACCAAAGGCAAGCCCAGTGCCAAAGATGGAGTAAGAGAATAAATTCACCCTTTTGTTTGAAATAATGTGGAAAAAACAAACAAATAAACTGACAAATTGTATGGATCAATGACTTTCAAGACATTGGACATCAGGCAGTGAAGAACAGTGATCACTGAAGGGTGGCAAACAAATGAGGTAAAACCTACAATTGCCCCAGATTCCTGCCTGAAGAAAACTTTCAGACCCTAGCACAGAGAGGGGGAATCCAGGGAGATCTCAGTGCTCTTCCTGAGTTGAGAAGATAGAACAGGAGTCCAGAGAGGACAAGGCAGCCAGAGTTTGAAAGACATTACTGGAGAAGAGAGAGTTGCATAAGAACTCCAGAGATCTACCTAGGGTCCCTTTGAGTATCTGGCTAAGTACGCAGTGCATGTGAGTGAAGAAACTACTTGAGCCTGGGAAAAGAATGATTAGAGGGAACAATTCCCAGAGTTAACGCAAAGCTGGAAATAGTTTCTGTTTCTGGTAGCCAGAATGAAAAACATCATGTTTCACAGGGAATGTGGTAATCAGAAAGGTTTTGTTTCATTAGTTGGTCCATATTATCCCAAAATTAAGCCATGCTCTCATTCCTGTAACGATGCTTTAAAGTAAGCCTTCCAAAAGATAAAACTGTTCTGAAGAAATTTAACCCCGCCCCAGAAAAAGACAATTTATAGGGAAAAAAAAAGAAAAAAAATCCAGGTCTCTACAAGGTAAAATCACAATGTTTGACATCCAAACAAAAATTATCAGACATGCAAAGAAGCAGGAAAACATAACCACAAATGTGTAGAACAGCATAAATGGGTTGAAATTAACCAAGAAATGATACAGATAACAAGAGTTAGTAGACAAGGACATTAAAACAGTTACAGTAAAACCTGTGGAGGTCAGAATCTGTATAAGTCAGAAACCTGTCAGAGAAGGAAAACTCAAATATTCTCCACTAATAACAGAGTGATAGAAAAGTGATAAGACTGCACATCATCAAAGGCAAAAAACTTGCGAGACCTGGACAAACAAGGCAGTCCCACTGAGCTCTGGCTCTCACAATTTTCACTGTACTATAACTTTTTTTTTTTTTTTTAACTTCATTCCATATATTCAAGAAGTTAAATGGAAGTTTAGCAGGTTAAGTAGATACCTGAGTAATATAAAAATAGACTAAAATCAAACTTCTAGAGATGAAAATTATAGTGTCTGGTATAAAAGTGTCAATTATGTCTATGATTTCCTTTTTATTTATGCTAAGTTCATGTCCATCCTGAGGTAAAATATTCATCCTGATTTTATTGTAATTTCTTTGTGGTTTCAATGCCATATTGAAATGTCTAATCACCTGAAATGTATTTTATATGGTGTAAGGTAGGATCTAATTTATTTTTCACATGTTATTGCCAATATTTAGAACACTAATTGTTATATTATCCATCATTTTCTCATTAATTTGAAATGCAGTCTTTTTAACATCAGTGTATATGTGTGAATAAGTGTGTAAATTTATGACCATATATCAGGATAGGCAGTGTTCTGTAGCAGTTAGGATTTCAGCCTATCAAGCTACTACACGCGAACTTTGTAAAGGTAAATAGATTCCTGATAGCAACATCCTTTTCTATAAAATTATGTGGATAATTGAACATACCTTATAGGATTGTTGTGAGGATTTAGTAAGGTGAGATAAGTAGAGTATTGTCTTGAATTATTAATAAACAAAAATTGGAGTTTCCAAAGCATAGGTTATCTACTGTTTTCTTCCTGTGTTTTGTGTGTGTGTCTGTGAATGCATACATGTGTATCTTTAAGGTTTATATATTGAATTTCATTCAAAATCATTCTTTTCCTTATTGAGATAGCTCTTTATAGTTGACATTCTTTTCAAAGGAATTTTAGGATATTTTTCTTGTTTTTTCTACTCAAAGTTGAATGATGAAATAGCTATTTGGATCAGGTATTAGGTTAAACTATATGAAATTGTCATTTCTTTGTGGCAGAAAACCTGCATGTAAGCAATTTTATATGGACAAGCCTAAAAACTGCTTAAAAATCACTGTGGGTAGATACATGTAGAGTCTACCAGACATTATAGTAGAATTCTGCTTGATGTAAGTTCAGTGATAATGCACTCTGAGAGTAATATAGATCAATGAGGGCTAACACAGGCTCAACACATAAATTTTCTCTCTCCACAGTCAGGGATTTTGTTTGTCTAATATGTCTATATTTGTAAAAGCAATTTTATCTGGTATTTTTCTGTATCTTGATTTATTGCAATCGAGACATTTACTATGGTCATGTTGTTTAGCTTCCCGGTGTTACAGGAAGAATGTCAATATCAAAGACGGGTCTGTCAAAATCATCTTAATGTCCAGTTGCCCACACCCTGATATTCATTTGATTTTATTTGCTTGAGTGTCTCAAGACAGGTGCTTCATAGTGAGATTCACCTACAGGGCAGCAGATATTCCTAAGCACACCCTTATATTTAATTACTACTTCTTTAATTCAGTAAGTAAGTGATAATGAGGTTTATTCACTCACTCTTTCATTCATTAACTTACTAGTTCAATACTTAACTAGATACTGGCAATACTCAAAAGACGTCTCTAAGTCTTTGGGGCTTTTATCTAGCAGAATAGGCTAATAGCCACAAAATAAATGCAGAAAGCAGTATATAATTCCAGCTTATGGCAAGGTTTCCCTTTCTTCTCACAAATTTAAACCCACTTTCACAGTAACCAATATTTGAAAATGGCTCTAAATGTCTTTCTTCAATATGATCTCAGCTGCCGTATATATAACATAAAATTCCTTGAAATACATGGGTGACAAATTTTTTCTCATTACCAGAGTGACTCAGAGTCTTTCCTGTTTCAAATTCCTTTGGTCATTTTAGTCAACATTAGGTAGAATGTGATGTTAGGCATGTGGTTAAGTTGGCATCTTATATCAAATTTATTATATGTGCTTTTAAGAAATTAGAGTACATTTAATGGAAATAATTAGAATCTTCCTGTGTCCCTGGAATGAGTATATTTAATGACTTTCTAAGGGTAATGCCCTTCATATTTTAAAAGAATGCTGAGATGTTTATTTATAACAACTGTTTTCCTAATAAAGTACAATTCACTAATTCATAGATATCCTGGATAAAGTCAGTCATTGGACATGGTTACTGAGTGAGTATATACTAATCAATACTAATCAATTTTTTTTTTTAATGAAGAAGTCTTTGGGCTCATAAGATCCTAAAATTGCCCTAAGTTTTTCTTCTCTATCTCTTTTTTTTTCTTCTACAAATGGCTTTACCATCGATTTATTTAATGTAAGATATTTTGCACTTTTTTCCTCACTCGTCTGCTAGACTATGCAAAAGCATTCGACTGTGTGGATCATAACAAATTATGGATAACACTGTGAAGAATGGGAATTACAAAGCCCTTAAATATGCTCATGAGGAACCTGTACATAGACCAAGAGGCAGCCATTAGAACAAGGGGATACTGCATGGGTCAAGGAAGGTGTACATCAGGATTGTGTCCTTTCACCATACTTATTCAATCTGTATGCTGAGCAAATAATCTGAGAAGCTGGACTACATGAAGAAGAATGAGGCATCAGGATTGAAGGAAGGCTCATTAACAACCTGCAATATGCTGATGACATAACCTTGCTTGCTGAAAGTGAAGAGGACTTGCAGTACTTATTGATGAAGATCAAAGACCACAGCCTTCAGTTCAGACTATACCTCAACATAAAGAAAACAAAAGTCCTCACAACTGGATCAATAAGCAACATCACGTTAAACAGAGAAAATATTGAAGTTGTAAAGGATTTCATTTTACTTGGATCCACAGTCAACACCTACAGAAGCAGCAGTTGAGAAATCAAAGGATGCATTGCGTTGGGCAAATCTGCTTCAAAAGACTTCTTTAAAGTGTTAAAAGCAAAGATGTCACTTTAAGGATTAAGGTGTGCCTGACCCAAGCCATGGTATTTTCCGTTGCCTCATATGCATGTAGAAACTAGACAATGAATAAGGAAGACTGAAAAAGAATTGATCCCTTTGAATTATAGTGTTGGCGAAGCATATTGAATACACCATGGACTACAAAAGAATGAACCAGTCTGTCTTGGAAGAAGTACAGCCGGAATGCTCCTTAGAAGCAAGGATGGCAAGACTGTGTCTCACATACTTTGGACAGATTATCAGGAGGGACCTGTCTCTGAAGAAGGACATCATGCTTGGTAGAGTAGAGGGTCAGCGAAAAAGAGGATGACTGTCAACGAGATGGACTGGCACAGTGGCTGCAACAATGAGCTCAAGGATGATGATTGTGAGGATGGCGCAGGACTGGGCAGTGTTCCATTCTGTAGTACATAGGGCTGCTATGGGTCGGAACCGACCAATGGCACCTAGCAACAACAACAACAGCATTTTGAATTTTTTAATTCAGTTCATTCACAGAGCCTACTGTTTACCCTTGACAGGGCCAGAGTTGTTTTGTAATAAGAAACACGCATCTCCTTATCTGTGTATCTATCTGCTAGCATCATTATTAATATTTCAGATGAACCACTTCCTTTCAGTAATCTCTTTTAATTTGATCTGTCCTTCAGATATACTGAAAACCCTGGCAGCATAGTGGTTAACAGCTACAGCTGCTAACCAAAAGGTCGGCAGTCTACTCTGTCCTATAGGGTCACCATAAGTCGGAATAGACTCGATGGCAATGGGTGTTTTCTAGATATACTATCAGCTTTTATGTACTGTATAAATATAATAGTGGTCTATGCAGATGTATTTTATTTAATTTAAGCTTAAAAGTATGCCTGTATGTTGGTTATTTTGTCAAAGGAGTAACATAATTTTTATTTTTCACTTTTACATTAGAATCTGCCTTTACTGTAGGGTATTTCCAGGCAGGGTTTGAACAATGTGTTATCTGATTGAATTTTGAGGAAAAGCAACATAAGCGCTCTCTTAAACATTGTAAATTCCACAGATGCATAGTTCAGCATACCCTTCATTGGTGGCAAAATCATATCTTTAGAATTGTTGGCTTCAGTCATAGCAGTGGACATAGAATTTTAAGTAGTTGATCTTGTGATAAAGGGACACTGCCCCTTTTGGCCACCTTCGAGATCTGCGGTATATATTTTGTCTGCAATAATAGAATGTGATGACAATGTTTAGATGATTATTAAGCATGTTTAATGAACTTTGCTAGGTTCAAAGAAAAACTTAACTGGCTTAAAACATAATACTTGAGTCTGTCCATCTTGTGCATTGCTAGCTAGATGTTCATGAAAAAGACCAAATGAGTTTTTGTATAGAATTGTTCATTTCTTTGTACCTCTCAGTCCTATTTCAATGTCTGACAAACACAGCAATCATGTTTTTTTAATAAAAATAAAAAAATGGATGTTTAAGTGACTTCTTTCTACAACAAATAATTTAGTACTTCACTGAGTTGTAACTAGTGTGCTACTGTTATCCTTGTTAATAAACCATACTATTAAGTATAATAATTTACTAAAAGCATATTAAATAAGTAATCAAAAGAATAATAAAAAGGCATACCATTAATTAAAATTCATTTCAGATTGTTGCTGATATTAAAAAATTTAAAAATACCATAATTTTGGATGATTCACCAAAGGACAGATGTTAAAATACGAATTTTGGCATCATGAGTCTTTTAATTTCTTCTTTTTACACCATTATTTTAATGCACTGACATATTTTTATGTCATAATCACCTTAGCACAATCACATAAATGAAGTGAAATGAATAGAGCGTACCCATTAGCACAGTGATATTTTAATGTTGAATGCCAAATGAAGTTGTTAATGAAGTTAAATTCATGAGTCCACAAACAACTTAAGGCTATTGCTTTTTATATTAAAAAACCATTGTACGTCTGAAGGTTTGTACTGAGCAAAATCTGAAGTGATCTGAAAGACACTATACTTTGCAAGCTTGGAAATACATGTATGAATATATGATTACTACATAACTATCATTTATTTTCATAAATGTAAACAAACACTACCCTGCAATGGTAGATGTAGGATACCTTTTGAAAATCAATACCATTTCACGTTTTCTTATATTACGGTTGCTGTCATTATTTTCTTTTCAACTCTAAGTTTTTCAACCTTGAGTTAATTGCTCTGTTAATGATTTTTCAATTAAAAATGGAATATTATGTCTCATTTATTTCAATATTACAACATTATGTACCCAGAACTAGGTTCTCAAAATAAAAATCTATTGATCATTTAAACTAAGTAATGCTAATTTTCAAATTCTTATATGCATACTACTATATGAATTATCAAAGAAATGATAATGATTTATACTGTTTGTTATTATTTTTATTACCAAAGACTAAAATCATATTAATCTAATGCTAATTCAATTAAAAAAAATTTTTTAACTTTTATTTCTCAAAATCAATTCTCAAATGGTCATATGAGAGAGTATTTGGTATTTTGAAAGTTGTGCTTGTTCTTAAGTGCTAGGTTCTGGTGGAATTAAACTGTACCTATTCATTTAATTTTATCATATATTTTTGGAAGTCATGTTCCAGGAACTCTCCTATCACCTCCACCACAGTATAATTTCCAGGGAAATGATCATAGTTACAGAGATCGTGATAACTGACTTTGAGAAAATCACTTATGTAATCTGGAAGCAAAAATTATCAAGAGAATGAAAGATTTATAGTGCGATGAACTGTAACAACTTAGATTTACATTGTCTTTTCTTTTAGGCGAAAGTAATTGCAATATTTAAAATCACAAATGTTAATTTCTGTCAATCACCCTTTCTTCCAGTTCAACTAGACAACTCTTTGTGTTCCCTAAAGGATAAAGTTTCCCTAGTATGCTAAAAAAGGCGTGACACTCGTGCTGGGTTTCCAGAGTCTACCCAGGAATCAAAAACGAAACTACATTTTGCCACTTTTTAAGACCATTTGATGAGGCAACATGGATACTGGAAAGACTGGGGTTCCCTGGCATGACTGGAATACCTGGCTAAGGTCTGAGCCAAATCCTTTCTTGTCCTAAGAGACTCCATCTTAGAGTTCTTCTCTGTCATATAATGCAGCCTGTCATTTTTGCGAAGCTTTCCACTGTGCCCTGACCTAGGTAAGTGCAGTTTTGCTGCTAGAGGAATAACTTGTTGTTAGAAAAGGCCGATGTAAAAAGAAGATTATTACAGGTGTTAAACATGGAACTTTAATAGTCAACAAATTCTCACAAAATGCCTCCTTTGGTCCCCCTAGAAAAATGTTTTTCCAACTTGTTAATTTTCCATAACCTTGTTCTAACACCCCTTCTAAGCTCTGTAAATGTTAACCATTCAGAAACATTTTAGATGTATCCTTCTACTTTTATTTATAAGTCTCTGTATCACTGCAGCCCCTTGAAGCACATTGTTCAGATTATTCTGACACTGTGTTTTTTATTTTACAGAAGACTTTTATTGCCCTAGTAAAACTCTTTGTTTTTTACACTAAACAGATGCGTAGTTTGTTCCACTACATTTGGTGTCAGAAGTGGGATACGTAGGCAATTCCCTTTGACAGCCCCCAGAGGGCTGATAAAATGGGCTTTGGATCCAGCTGAGTCAATTAGACTCTCCTTTTTCTACGTACTTTTGGAGACTGTCTGGGCGAGTACTTCTTGGATAGAACCTTCACATCTTTGCATCTGAGGTCTTCAAGTCTTATTACTGATGTACTTTCATTCTTATTTTCAGTATTATTAGCTCACTTTCATTCTTAATTCAGCCTGGACTTGTTTTCCCTTTTTTCTCTGCTCTGGTTCTGACAGAGGTAAGTCTATTCCTTGAGTCTTGGTCCTCTTGGAAGTCCAGGCTAGATTCTCTGCTTGCAAGTTTTCGTACTTTGATCCCAAGACAACAATCAAGAGTAGCTCTCTGCCCTCTACTGGGACACCGTTAGAGGAAATTGTCCACCTGCAGGTTTTGGTTAAGTGTTTCCACTTACAGGTCTGAGCACTTTGGTAAAAACTGTTTGTCTGCTTGTAGGTCCTGTTAAAGTGTTTCCACCTGCAGGTTCAAGTTTGAACATATTCTGATTCTGACTTTAGTGCTCACTTTTAGTTAACTAACTCCTATTTTAATTGGTATCGCAAGATTTAAATTTTTAGAAAACATCAAAATAATGGACTATTCCTCAACTAACTAAATAGAATCAGAAGCGACTCTGTCTTGTTAGAACTCTGCAGCTGCTCCCTCCCCTCTGTCAGTGACAGCTTACTCTGTCTGAACTTCCTTTTTTGAATGTGAGTTCCTTTTTTTCTAAGAAAACTTTAGTAATCACTTTAAGAAAATAAATTCCCCTTTACGTTATCTTTCTCAGAGAATTTTTGTTTAATGCTCAAGTTTTGTCAAAGGGTCTAATATTCTTGTATCTGAGACCCTAACAAAGTAATGAGTGCCGCCAAAAAAAACCAAACCCATTGCTGTTGAGTCAATTCCAACTCATAGCATCTAAGACTTATTTTTCTGTTAAATTAAGTCATTTTTACCAAAGAATTGTATATATTTAAAAAAAGTATAAGCAGGTTTATGTAGTTTTTTTCTATTTCTCTTTTTCAAGTTTCCTGTCTAGGTTTGCTGATTTTAAGCTGTGCAGAAGATAAAAGAAATTGTAGCTCTTTTTGAATCAAAATCTTTCTTGGTTTTGTATTCTAGATGAATATATAGAATATGAAAAATTAGAAGCTAGTACTTATTTTCAGGATTTTTCATAAAAAGATATTAGAGAAAACGATAACACTCAAATGTTTCAAATAATTTCTTTTGTAGTTTTTAGCATTGCATAAAGTTTTTTTTAACTTCTTAACAATATATGTGATTTTTGTGGTTTTCCTGTTTAAGTGTTTTGTGTAAGTTTTCTCTTGTCTCAGAAATCCATAAATTAAACTTTCAGTAACATAAAGTAGTCTGTTTAAAAAAGTGTACCATACAAAACTATACAAAAAAATTTCCATTGTTTTCCATAGATACCATGCCCTGTTTTAATGTAAAAAGATAGTTTATTTGGTACAACAAGGCCTTTAAATTATTACTTTTTCACAAGATCCTATAACATGTAAAAGAAAAGATAATAGTTTCACACCTCCAGATGGTATTATTCTAATTAGGTTAATAATGAATAAATACTTATACAAATTAATTAATTTAATGAGTCTCAATTCAAATCCTAGCCTAACAAAAGTTTTTATGTCAACCTTAAAAGTAAAACCTTTTTAAGTAATTTAAGCTAGATATTACATATACTGTGTTTTATTTAAAGAAAGGGAGTACTTTTTATCAATAATAAAAAAAATATTAAACTGGTTACAAAGAAAATAAGATAAATAATAAAGATTTAAAATAGAAAATATAGATTAAACAAACTTACTTCAATATAAGATAAAAGCTTGGCTGTATTTCTAAAGTTTATAGATAACTTACTGATCTTGAAATTAAGTTAATAGATATTCATTATAATTAAAGTTTCTAAGCTTTTACTTTTATTCCACAAAAATGATTTTATATATATATATATATTTAAGTCTAATATTAAGTATATTCATTTTGTCACTTAAAAGGGTATACTATAAAGAATGTGTAATAGAGAGAAGAAATTTAAAAGGTTTATTAAAAAGGAATTTAATGTAGTCAAAATTCTTATTTACTTCAACCATGAGTTCAGTGAATTATTTTAAAAACAATTTTTAAGAGCCTTAATGTCAGATAACTAAGAGTCGAATTTCTTGCTGTTAAGCAAATATCATTTCTCAGTAACCTATGATAAACTTCTAATAACTTTGAAGTTTCATACTAAAAGGGTTTAATAAATTTTAATTTTTAAGAGTCATTAATATTTCATAAAAAGCCACAAAGAGTTGTTTTGTTTTATAAAGAAATAAGCACTAAAAGTTTTTTAATTAATATGTAATATGAAATGTGTTATATAATTTTAATTATTGACTTTGTACATCTTACCCTTAATGCTACTTATGTATTATTCTTTGAGGGCACTGGGTGTGGGTGTGTATTATTCTTACTTTACCCTTTTGTATACTTCAGAAATCATCCTATTTCTAGTAGCTATAAACTAGTAGCTATATTATGGTGTTATCTCTTGTTTTACTACTTTGTTATTAATGCAAGCTATTGAGGTCATTACCCTCTGCCTAACACTCATTGCATTTGAAATAGTCCAACTTTTACTTTACATACTTAATAACCTTTTGTCATATTTTGGTTTGTTAGAACTTGTTATTTAGAAGTTTGGGTAATGCAAACCATTGAGGTTGTTGTACTCTGTTTAATACTTATTACATTCAAGATAGTTCTGGTTTATCAGCTTAGAATCATTTCTCGATTAATTCCCAAGCTATTTAGTTTTACTACTTTAGAAGAAAGTAACTTATATTGAAATTATTGCTTTTCTTTTCATTATTACAGTAGTTTTAGTATTAGTTATTCAACTACCCTATTTTGCAAAATTTATTTTAAAGTTGGTAATAATTCTTTTTGCTTTTGACATTACCATGTTTGATTGATTAGGACTAGTAAGAATTGTTATTTTCACAATTTACTTTATACTTAAAATCATTCTCTCATTGGCTTATTGCATAATTATATGTTATTTTTAGAATTTCATTTTAATATTTTTTGCCATTTTCTATTTAAGATAAGTTTGATTTATATACTTAAGCAGTTTCATAGCAGTTATTACATTTTGATGTTTATCATGTTAGAAATAGTTTTGTCAACTAAAATTTATTCCTTTGTAAGGCTTTCCTTTCATACAAGTAGATAAGGTTTTCTTTTGTTCTAACATTTGTTATACTCTTAGTTTATATTTTTAATAGTTTTATTTCATACTATTGCTATAAGCTATTTGGATGCCTTGCTAATACAGTTTATCATAGCTATCCACCAACATAAGTAAATATATAGGCCATTATCAGTGCTATTTGTATAGTGTCAATAATAACACCTTTAGTCATATAGAAAGACAATAGTTTTGTAAAAATAGCCCAATCGGTAGCTGATACCACCAATTTAACTCAATATTAAATCTTCCATCCCTTTCCAGCCATAGTAAATAACTTTTAACACCGAATAGATTATCTGGTACAAAACAAGCTAACTCTTCTAAATAATATCCAAAAGGTATTAACTTTTAACTGTATTCTACAATTCTAACTAAAAACCAGTTAGCTTTATTGCTTATTGTTATTATGAAATATTTACTCAAGAGAATTTGACCTCACATCTTGGTTAGGAGTCTTCAGTTTGCCAAGGTGTTCATTTCAGTTTGGCCTTGCTTTATTCATGTCTCCATAATACTGAATAAGATAAGATCTCTGAAACAGAATTTAAACAATAGCATGTTGAAGACACATGGTGAGATAATGCTCAGCCACCCTTCGCCTAAAGTCTAAAGAAGTTACAAATAAACTGATTCAATGGCTGACAAAATTGCCTGTGGTGTCTTGTCATTTGTCTGATAGTGTCCAGGGTCCTAAATGACTTACAAGGTAAACGACCACCCTTTTAACCTTTTAAACCCTTGCCAAAGGCAGATTACCCCTTTGTGAACAACATGAGACCAGCTGACCCTAAAAATAAGGCCCTATGTGCAGCAAGATAATAATCCCAACTGAAAGGCCTAGGTCCATGCGGATGAAAACATTCTTAAGTATGATCATTAAATTGCAAGAGCAATTCTTGATCAAAAGGGGGAAGTGAGAAAGAGCCTTTCCAAAACTGAGGCTTCTTGGCACAACTGAAATTTCTGGCCAAGATCTCAGCTCAATCCTTTCTTCTCCTAAGAGACTCCATCTTAGAGTTCTTCTCAGTCATACAATGCAGCTTGTAATTTTCACAAAGCCTTCCACTGTACCCTGACCTAGGTAAGTGTGATTTTGCTGCTAGTAGAAGAGCTTGTGGTTAGAAGACATAAAGAGAACATTATTACAGGTGTTAAACATGTGACTTTCACAGTCAACCAATTCTCAGAAAATATCCCCATACACCCCCTAAAAGTATTTTTCTAACTTGTGACTATTCTATAACCTTGTTCTAACACCCCCTCTAAGCTCTGTAAATATTAAATAATCACAAATATTTTAACTGTATCCTTCTACTTGTCTTTATAACTGTCTGCATCACTCAACCCCTTGAAGCACGTTATTCAGATTTTTCTGACACTGTTTTCCATTTTGAAAAATGCTTTTATTGCTGTAATAAAACTCTTCATGGTTTGTTCAACTAAAACAATGCAAATGAATATAGTGGTGCCTGGAACAACCCTGCCTGTCAAATGATGAAATACAAAATAGAAAATGAAAAGAACAAAATTGGAAAGGTGGATTCTGGGGTCCAGTTTGAAAATGGAGTTTGAAATGCATCAGAAAATATCTCTCCCTAATTCTTCATATGCACAATTTTTTCTTTGTGTTCATAACATTACAAGCACACGCACTTCTCACTTATCGACATGGTTAGATTTCAAAGACCAAGTCATTATGTGAAAATTGGCTTTATGTGAAAATGATGGATGACCACACCAGAGCATAAAATGGAGGATGACTACATCATTACATAACTGCCAAATCACTGAGAATCATGGCCCTGCCAAGTTGACACATAACCTTTACCATCGTAGTCAGCATTACTCTCACCTTATACCTGAGTGTTTATTACTGCCAGACATAGGTTCGATAGTAGATTTTTTACTATTGTTGTAAATGTGAAATGTCAGATAATGAGATAGTTGATAAGTGAGGAGTAGGTGTTAGGACTCTAGGTGTTTTACCTCTGTATAAAAAAAAAAAAAAAATTTTTACATATGTGCTGCTTTTGCTGCTGGTTGTAGTCTGTCTATAGGTACCAAGATCTTCCAGGTCTCGTATTTGGCACTTCTGCTATTGTTTCATTTACTCTGAAACAAGTAAAGAGGGTGGGGACTAAGAAGAAACAGAGGCCTGAGTAGTAAGAGTAGTAGGCTGCTACAGGTGGTTTTGGGGAGGCAGCCCCAACTTCTACAGGAATTCCTCAAAAAACAAACAACAACAACAAAATGTAACAGTAAGGTCATAGAGAGATGACATGGACATATAGAAATTAAATAGCAAAAAAATATAGAATGCAAACGTTATCTTGGGGCAGTACACATTTAATTGCTGATATGTGCTGTAGATGATAATAATGGTTCTTCCTTTAATGGAGATAGGAATTGTTGATATCATATCACTCTTAAAATGTCTTGAAGGATAGGGAAAATTTGGCACGGTAGGGAAGAGTGGGGAAGACTCTTTGAGGATGTTATGATTAAAAAAAAAAAAGGACATGAATATCAGACCGCTGTCAACACTCAGCTAAAAAGATAAAAACAGTGGTTTGTCCCCTTTCTGCAAAAACTGGTGGATATTTGAATTTCTTCTTTTGTGTAGAGAAAGGAATCTTTTAGTTAAGAAATCAATTTTTCCATAATATAAATAATACCCACAGAATCCTTCCAGACTGGGAGTGGAAGTGTAATATAGAACTACCGCCAGTTGCTCTACACTCTCTTCTGACTCATGGAGATCTCACGTGTTGCTGAGGAGAACTGTGCTCTGTAGATTTTTCAAAGTCGTGAACTTTCAGAAGCAGATTGACAGGCGTTTCTTCCGAGGTATCTGTGCGTGGGTTTGATCTTCCAACTTTTTGTTAATAGTAAAGCGCTTAACCATTGCACTATTCGGGGACTCAATATAGGACTAGGGAAGTTAAAAAACACCACCTCGACAGCCACCTCACTAGTCCTGAAAATTATCCAGGAGGCGTTGCCCATACGTGCCACAAAATCAGGCTTAGTTTAATCCAACAAAAAAGAAAAAAAGAGGACTTTCAGAGGCAAGTCCTCAGTGTTAAACCTGAGCTATACTTGACCTTTTCAAATAGTTTGATGAGAATTTTTATTCTGGATTAAAAACAAAACTTAAGAATACATGTTTTATGTTGGACTGCCTAAGACGCATGTGAATAAACAACGAATTTAAACATTTTTGCTATTTCGTAATTTAAACTAAATTAATGCATAGTAAATACTTTTGAAGTGATAATTGTGGTCATTTATCCTTTTGGTTTTCGGTTTGCTTTTACATGAAACAAGGCAAATCTATTTTTTTTTTTATAAAGCTTTACCTTCTCTAGTGTTTTGATTGTCATTAAGAGGAAAGCATTACATTCACAACATTGCGATTTATTTATGGGATAAAAACCTATCCTGTCCAAGTTTCAAAATAAAATAAGGAGCCAAATTTCCAGTCTCTGTGGCGACTAAGTTTTTGTGTACTTCTTTATTTGCCTATAAAATACCACTAATAAGCCACTGCCTTAGCATAACTTCTTCAGTTACTTTCCTTCATTAATACCACTAATTGTGGTGCATTAATCATGAAGATGCTAACCAAAGGAACAGAAAAGTAAAAAAAAAAAAAAAAACACATGTTAAATACACTTATTCCTAATTAAAAGATAAGGCATATTTCATTGAGATTATGCAAATTAAAAAGAAAAAAATAGGTGATTCAGCTAGGTATGTTTCTGATGCATGACTTAATGTTCCTGATTATAGTTCTTAAATTGTTTTTCTTCAGTTACTCAATGCTATGTATTTTCTTGTTTTACTTGAATCATGAAAATATTTGTATCAGAGAAGAGTTAACCCAAAAGTAAGCAGAAGAAAGGAAATAAAAATAAATGAATCAATGAAAACAGAAATGATGAGAGGCATCAGTGAAACAGGAAGCTTCTGTAGAAGATCATTAAATTGGTAAGTCTAGCCAGACTAATGAGGGAGACAAAAAAATGAGAAAAGATTCTAATTACCAATATCAGGAATGAAGAAGGGACCACCGCTAAAGATTCTGCATACATTTAAAGGATCCCAAACAAAAAGGGACTATTAAAGGAGCCCTGCTGGTGCAGTGGTTAACAGCTTGGCTGCTAACCGAAAGGTTGGTGGTTCAGACTCACCAACTACTCCGGGAGAAAGATGTAGCAGTCTGTTTCTGTAAAGATTACAGCCTTGGAAACCCTGTGGGACGGTTCTACTCTGCCCTATAGGGTTGCAGTGAGTCGAATGAACTTGAGGGCAGTGGGTTTTGGGTTTCAAAGAAGGGACTGTTAAGAACAACTTTATGGCCAGTGAACTCAACTTAAATGAAATAAATTTCATGAAAAATACAAACTACCAAAGCTCACTCAAAAGAAGAAACACGTAACCAATAAACTCGACTTAGATAAAATAATTCCATGAAAGACACAAACTACCAAAGCTCACTCAAGAAGAAATAAATAACCTCCACAGCTCTTTATCTATTAAAGAAATTGGTGAGGTTGAGCATCTCATTTTAATTTAACTATTTTATGAATGTCCATGTCATATTTTTTGCCAATTTTTCTATTGAATGTCTAGTTTTTTTGTTTCTTTTTATTTGTTGAAATTTATTGTTAACTTTATATATTAGTTTCAGACATTGCAAATAACTTCTCCCTGGCTGTTTTCTATTCATTAACTTCATTTATGGTGTCCTTTATTGAATGAAAATGCTTAATTTTGATGTATTAAAATGCATGACATTTTCCTCTTATGGATTTCACTTCACGAGTCTTATTTAAATTCTTTCCTCACCCCTAGATATAAAAGATATTCTTATACATTTTCATTTATTACCTTTATTTTTCACCATTTATATGTAACCTTTAATTCTTCTGGATTCCAGTTTGTTTGAGATTTAATATGGCAGTCCATCTTAATATTGATCAGTTTCTGAAATCTCTAACTTGTTCCATTGGTCAATTTTTTTTTTTTTTTTTTTTTTGCTTTATTACTATGGCTTTTTGATATATTTTAATGGTGATATAATGAGCCTTTCCAATTTCTTTGTTCTTTTTTTCCCCCAAACTTGACTCAAGCTTTTCATAGACCTTTATTTTTCAGTCTTCACTTTTGATTAAAAGAAAAAGACTTCTCAAAAACCTTCAGGTAGATTTTTTCTCTTTTAGAATTGTGTTGAATTTTCAGGTTAATTTGGTTACAATTGAAATTGTTAAAAAGCTAAATGGTTTTATCCATGCACATGGTATAGCTCTCTATTAACAACTTTTTGACATCTTTTAATACAGGGTTAACATATCTCTCCATGAATGCCTTGCACATACTTTATTTAATGTCTTTAATGAGTTTCCCACATTTTTTTTTTTACCCTTTCTTTCAAGCATGCATATTAATGAAACATTGGACCTATTGAGCTGGCTTTCTGATTTTCTCATTTCTCTCTACTTTTTGGACCATCTTTTCTTTTTCATATTGTTCTACTCTCTGAATAATTTCCTTGACTTAATCTGCTAAACATATATTAAAATTTGAATTTCAACTAATATATATTTAATTTCCAAAAACTCTTGTTCTCTGAGTGGTATTTTTTCATAATATTCCTGTTTATGTTGCATGAATACAATACCTTTTATTTGTCAGAGAATAGTAATTATGTTATAATATGAAGTATTTTTCTGCTTGTATTATCTGTTCATTTGTTTCAAAATCTTTTTTTTTTTTTTTTTTTTTGTGATGGAGGCTTCCATTCTCTGTCTAATGATCATTGATTGACTGCTCACATTTGAGAATGAGTAGAGGTTTGTGTGACTGGGTAGTCAGTCACCCTTTTATTGGGCATACTCAAATGCTAATATCTGTAGTCTTTTCTCTCTACAGAGAATGAGCTTCCAAACATGAACTTCTAGAGGTATAAGTCTAATTTCTGGTGTTCCAGAGCTGATCAGAAGAAGAAGGCTTGTGGGATTTCTGTCATTCAGTTCATAAATGTCACTTAGTGTCTATTTGTGAAGTCTGGCACCTCACCTTTGCCCAATTTTGTAATGGTGTCCTTGAGTTTAGAACCTTTCAGGTTGAATTTCTTTAGAGAATATATATGTTGAAACTTTTTTATGAATGAGGAAAGGATGGGACCAAGGACTCTGAGACCTAATTGCTCCTTAAACTGATTTTGAGTCAATTCCTCTGTGTATAGGCCCCTACCTTTACTTGAATCTTTTTGTGTCTCTGTGTGGCAAAGAGGAGCATAGTATTTAAGCACTGGGCTGTTAACTGAAAGATTGGTAGTTCGAACCCACCAACCGCTCCATTGGGGAAAGATGTGGCAGTCTGCTTTCATAAAGATTACTGTCTTGAAAACCCTATTGGGGCAGTTCTACTCTGCCTTATAGGGTAACTATGAGTCGAAAATGACTTGTTGGCAATGGGTGTTTGGGTGTGGCAAAACGTCTTTCTCTTCCTTGGTATCCCTCCCTATAAGCATCTTAGGTTTGTTCTCTTCTTCTCAGCTAAGTCATTACTATTTCTCCATCTATTTCCTTCCTATATTGCAGCTTGGAATTACAGATGCTTCCTGCTTTTATCAAATGCAGTGTGTATGTTAACGCTCTGCTTGTTTTTTTTGACATATCTTTAACTTGCTTTGTTAAAACCAGAAGTTATTAAGATATCTTTTCCATCATGTACATAGGAAGAATTCCATAAATTTTTTTTAGTCTAAGTGTATATGTATGATATGAAAGCCAGAACCTGTATAAGATGGAAACCCATCAGAGAAGGAAATATTTTCCAGTAATAGATAGAGTGATAGAAAAGTGGTAAAACTGCACCCTATCAAATGCAAAAAACTTGCAAGACCCAGAAAAACAAGGCAGTCCTGTTAAATTTTAGCTGTCACAGGTTTCACTGTACAAACATGTAGTCATAGTAATTTATTTAACTCAGCAAATGTTTTACTAAGTGTCAATCACTGTGCTATGTAGTGGGAAACTATGTTGTTGTGGGTAAGAGAGATAATAAATAAGAACTATATGAAATTGAAGTTAATGATAAGTACTATGAAGAAAAATATAGCAGATAAGGCAGTAATAACAGGGTGGAAGGATGTTTTAAATAGGTTTTTTGAGGAGGCCATCTTCCTTGTTAACATTTACTGTTTGAGGTATTTTCATAACATAAAGATCAAACGAATCACTGAAAAATTCACTTAGAAATAAGAATAACACTTGTAATGGTTAGTAGGTGTTATAATTACTTTACAAGTAAAGTATATCTCTCTTTCTTTTTTTTCCCTATACTTGGAGAATTGGAAAAATAAAGCTGTTTAATGAATGTATGGTTTAAAAACCCTTTGGACATCTAACTTGCTATCGAGAAAGATGTATAATGCAGTTATGCTCATTTGTTTATGTAGCTGGAGAAGGAAAGGAACCTGAGGCTAATAGAAATAGACTACATCTCACTTATGGAACATAGATTAAAATAATGTATTTTATTGTGGATCTCCCTTCAGAATTCAATCTAAATGTAATTTACTTTTTCTATTTAAGTAATAACCTCAGGGTTTTTTTTTTAAACCATTATCAGAAGATAACCAAATATATCATTGATATACGTTCTTCCTATCACAGTATCACTGACAAAATATCATGTTAGCAATATTACTTTTTATAGCCTTGAAATGCTAAATATAAAAAGGCCCCCAAAATGCATTTTTCCAGTAAAAATAGTTCTGGTGTATTCTCTGGTGTATTGCTCTGTTTTATTGGAAGATAAACTATATCAAAATACTGTCCTGTGCACTGTTTCACTGTTTTGAAAATGAATAAATATTTAGTCGACTCATACTCAGAACTTATTTTCTTTTGAATATCTTGCAGATAAAAGATAGGGGTTTCATTTAAAAGAGCTTTCCCGTATCACTATTTTTTTTTACTAAAGTCACTAAATATAAAGTATTTTAACTTTTTTTAACCTATTTTTAAAGAACATTTTCGCTAGTTAAATCATTCTATTTGACATGCAGAAGTAGTGTATATTTAAACTGAGGAGTGATTTTTATTTTTTATTGAATTTGACATTATATGGTCCCAAAATTATATATATAAAACTAGGTACACAGTGAAATTCCCCCTGCCATCACTGTCCTGCCTCTATCCAGTCTCCATATCCTCATCTAGAAGTAACTATTTAATGTATCATACATATCTGTCTCAATATTTTATTTGTCTATAAAGAAGCTTGAGTAAAAATTAAAATTTACCATATTTTAAAGTTCTGCATATTGTTTTTATCACTTATATATATACATTGGTTTATAAAGAGCTTCCTTTTCAGGCTTTTGTAATTTTAAGGGAATAGTGTCAATTTTTCCCCATTTTACATCTCTCACAACAGAAATTGAGAGTCTTTGTTTCCCTACAGTATTTTTTCAAGCTTTTGGATTTGTGCTGATCTGATAGGTAAAGAATTATATGCCAGAATAGTTTTAATTTTTATTTCTCTTATAATAAGTGAAGTTGAGACTAATTATGGAAACCAGTATATGTGTTTCCTTTTCTGCAGACTGTCTATTCATAGCTTCTCCCGTATTTCTTTTGGACTGGTTTATTTGTTTCTAAGTATGCTTTATGTTTGCAAGAATTTATGTCTTTTTTTTCTATCTATAAACTGCACGTATTTTCCCCAGTTTGTCATTTGTGTATTGAGTTTGCTCGTGGTGTTTAATTTTTAAACGCTGAGTAAAAATGATAAAGGCCTTTCCTATTCAAAGTTTTGAAGGGTTTCTCCCATGTCTTCTGGTATTCTTATGGTGTTACATTTTTGTATATTATCCTTTAAGAATTTACCTTGGTTTATAATATAAAGTGTGAATGCCAATATTTTTTTTCCAGATGCTACTGAGTTGTTCTAACCCTATTTATATAGTGCTTTTTTTCTTAATATATATGGTGCCACCTTTATTATATGCTATGTTCTTAAATGTATTTGGTTTTTAGCTGGGCCAATGGAACTCAATTTTGGGTTTCTACCTCGGGTCTATAAACAAGAACTCGATGTGACTAGTTTACTTTGTAATCCAATACATTTTTATGCATTTTAAAACATTGTTCTAAGAAGAAGCCCATAATAAAACATTCAGATAGGAATTTCCATGTAATAGATTTCAAGCAATTCTTATATATTTTAAACATTTTCTCATATTTTTCTCTAAAATATTGAATTACAAATTTTATTTGGTAAATTATTAATGAAATCTCAAGTTGATGGGTTTGTCTCAGATTTTTTTAATAGTTAATTTTTACAGGCACCTCCAGTCAACATGTCCAAACCTGAAATACTTCTTTTTTTTTTAACTTGTTTATTTTTTTGTCCACAGTTGCTTATTCAGATTCTAATCTCTAGATTTTCTCTCCATAGCTTTTTCCTCCTATTTTGTGTTTGTTGAAGAAACCATGTCATTTGTCCTGGAAACTGTCCTTCAGCCTGGATTTTGCTGACTGCATTTCCACTGTGTCCTTTAACATGTTTCTCTATCCCCTTTACTGCCTGCAAACTAGTACTTAGACCCTGAAGCTGGATGTTACTCAGGTTTGGTGTTTTGGAAAGACCATTTCGCAGGTAGACTGGTGTACTTCCATCAGGAAGGACACAATGCCAAGTTATCTCTTTTCTTGTAGTGTTCATGGCCATTAATTTTCATTACCTGAATCCACTTTTTTTTAGAGCATGAAGATTGCATCATTCTTCCTATTACCTGCAACGCTTCTATAAAAGATACTTTCCTTTTACAAGCTATTGGTTACCCCGAGGTAGAGTTTTTATAAGAAAGGCAAGTTAAGTGTTGAGTTCTTTCGCTTTATTCTTCAGTTTTTAGAAAAATAAGTGGATTTCCTGGCCTCCAAAGATAACCAATAACGTATTTGTTTGTTGATTTTTTTTTTTAACTCTGGCCAGTCTCTTTTTATTTTTTCAGCTTGCATTTTCACTTCCCCTTGGACACTTTCTTTCCATCATATATATATTGTGCTTTAGGTGAAAGTTTACAGCTCAAGTTAATTTCTTATACTTAAATTTATACACATATTGTTATGTAACACTGGTTGCAATCCCTATAATGTGACAGCTCACTTCCCTTTTCCACCCTGGGTTTCCTGTGTCCATCCAAACAGCTCCTGTCCTTTTCTGCATTCTCATTCTGCCTCTGGACAGGAGCCACCGTTTTAGTCTCACATAGCTGCTTGAACTAAGAAGTACACTCTTCACGAGTATTATTTTATGTTTTATAGTCCAGTCTGATCTTTGTTTGAAGAGTTGGTTTCAGGAACGGTTTTAGTTCTGGGTTAACAGAGTATCAGGGGGGCCATGTCTTCAAGTGTTCCTCCAGTCTCAGTCAGACAATTAAGTCTGGTCTTTCTAAGTGAATTTGACTTCTGTTCTGCCCCACACTTTTCTCCTGCCCCATCAGGGACTCTCTGTTGTGCTCCCTGTCAGAGCAGTCATTGGTGGTAGTTGGGCACCGTCTAATTCTTCTGGTCTCAGGCTGATGAAGTCTCTGGTTTGTATGGCTCTTTTGTCTCTCAGGCTAATTTTTTCCTTGCGTCTTTTGTGTTCTTCATTCTCCTTTGCTCCAGGTGGGTTGGGATCAATTAATGCATCTTAGATGGCTGCTCAAAAGCTTTTATGACCCCACATGCCACTCGCCAAAGTGGGATGCGGAACATGAAATTCTTATTCTTAATCCTGTACCAGCATCTCAAGGCTTATATCTGGGAGTCATGCTTGTCTCCTGCTTCTCTTTCATTGGTTCTATTTATTCTGACTCCTAAAACTGTTAGTTTCTCTACTTTTCTCCATCACCAACCTTACTGCTTCTGTCTTAGATAAGAGTTTTGTCATTACTCACTTGTGTTAGTTCAACAAATTCCACATAAGGTTGCTTACATAAATTCATTCTCCACATGGAAAATAGATCTTCTAAAGAAGCAAAAGTAATCTTGTTTCCCCAACAGCACTACCAGCTTAAAACCCTTGAATGGCTAGCTTCTTACATTTACCCTTGCAGTGTTGGAGGTACTCATCTCACACACTTAAGCTTAATTTTTTTGTCAGTTAAATATTTTGTAAAGGTATCTCCTTGATATGTATGTCTGTATTTTTATTCTTTTCATATTGTCTCTCTTCTTTCCTACTGCAGATGGTTTTCTTCATGTGACAGAAAATATAGTTAATAAGAGCTTCAACCCTTTAAGACAGACTCCCCTGAAGCTCTTTCTGGCTCTCAGTCTGGAAATCTTAGGGAAAGTTTTCAACCCAATCCCTGGGCCAAACGGTTTTGACCAGGATAACGGTGTCTCATTGCATCATATGGTGGCTCCTCCAGTAGCCTTGATTTTTCAGTGATATTGGAGAACATTTCCAAAGAAAAATGTTACTGGGCAGAATATTCCATAGTTCTTCATTCCAAGAGCACTTCAATATTCTACTTGTTATTTAAGATGTTTGCAACTGTATTATATATTAGATTAATTGACTAGATTTTTTAAAAATGTATTATCACTATTATAGTCAGGTTTTGGTATCAGGAGTTTTGTGACCTACTTAAATGAACTAGGAACACCTCTCTCTCTGGAATTTATCATAGTTCTGCCAAAGACTGAAGGTTTCTATTTACATGTTTAAATCATTAACATTGGGAGAATTTGCTATTGCCTAGAGTGAAAGCATTATCATGTTTTTCATCTGATGTGTTTATTCAGTTCTCTTATACTTTAGTCACAAAGTCATTTACAGCTGAGGCTTTACTTGTTTTCTTTCTCCCTTCTTCCTTTCTTTCTCAAATCATTTATCTGCCTGATTTACAAAGCAGTGATTACATTATATTAGGAAGTCAATTAAAAAGAATGCCACTGAAATAAAGTATTTAAGACTAAACATCATGATTGGAATATACTTAGATGAAACTTTTGCTATTTGTGGTTTTACTTCATTAAGTGGATTCTGTTTGCTAGGTGGATGACTGAGTAATTAACAGTATTTTTTTTTTTTTAGAAAGATACCGCCTTTGGAGCTCTAGAAATCTGCCAGCTGGTGGCAATCTCTATAATGATTTGCACGTCTCTCTTTTTGTCTCTTACTTGCTCTTTCCCTTTTGTTGTTTTCTTCAAAACTCACACAGGCATGCAGTCAAGTATGTATATTCACCCTCCATTTCCTCCATTTTTATGAAGATATATTTTGAGG
The DNA here is from genome assembly GCF_030014295.1 of Loxodonta africana. Classification (NCBI taxonomy): domain Eukaryota; kingdom Metazoa; phylum Chordata; class Mammalia; order Proboscidea; family Elephantidae; genus Loxodonta; species Loxodonta africana. The sequence goes on along the minus strand of NC_087347.1, from coordinate 32,789,021 downwards.
TGCTTTTGAAAAGTTGAGGCCTTGGTGACACAGTGGTTTAGAGCTTGGCTGCTAATCAAAAGATCAGTAGTTTGAATCCATCAGACATTCCTTGGAAACTCTATGGGGCAGTTCTGTTCTGTTGTATAGGGTTGCTATGAGTCGGAATTGACTCAATGGCAACGGGTTTGGTTTGACAAGTTGGAAAGATTGTAAACCTTTCAAGTATTTTTTTCTATTTCCTACATTTTTATGAAGTATAATTATATATTCCTGGGAGTATTAGCCAGTAAAAGTGGGAATTTTCAAAACTTTAAATTTCTGGTTCTTCCTGGAAAATGGTACATAGAAAAATCAGAATAAAAAAAAAGGATAGGAAAACTTATAAATGGTAAAATAAAAATAAATAGCAGATAGAGTATACATCTTTAATGAGTCTGTATTTTCAAAAGTCTTCTTTTTCATATTTAAGAAAATATACATATTGGCTAACATCAAATTGATTTTCTTTTCTAAGTTAGATACATTTGAGATGTACTCTTATGATTATATATTCACAATCATAATTCTATTATCTCTTTCAGAGTTTGTTTATTTTTGTATATTTTATGAGGAAGAAGTCAGGTGCATAAGGTGATCATTATAAGTGTTTTGTGACTTTTTTTATCTAAAAAATATGTATTTTCTTGCTTGAAATGTAAGAAATTTTCTTTGGAAACAACATTCCAGAGTAACACGTTAAATAGTGATCGGGTGACTTAATACTTAATGCATCATGTCTTTGTAAAGTATTGGTTCCTTATAAATATCTTAGTACTTGAATCAGTATAAACATATTAGTAATTGATTAAGCAAACCCGTTGCTGTCAAGTCGATGCCAACTCATGGTGACCCTATAGGACAGAGTAGAATTGCCCTGTAGGGTTTCCAAGGAGTGCCTGGTGGACTTGAACTGCCAACCTTTTGGTTAAGCAAGTACATGAAAATCAGCTCCATGGACAGATCCCCATTTACCTCTCAAAAGCATTACACGAAGTTCTAAAAATTCAAATTGTGGAACAGTTGAACTCATACAGCATATTAAAGTATGTGATGTCTTTTGAAGATCACCAAAAATTTAGAAAGGAACTTTATGGCTTTATAATAAAAAAGAGCAAGTTGGAATCTTTTTCTGACATAAATATTAAGTGTTAATAATAGAATTATTAATAAAATGTAATAACTATATTTCTTGATTTAGGATTCTTCATTCCATAAGCATTTTTATTAAACACCTTCTGCATGTTAGTTATGTTTTATCTAGGAGTTTATAATCTCATTAAGACATTAGAAACATAACATTTCTCTTATATTTTAAAAAGATTTTTTTTTCATAAAAACATAACTCATGAAAGGGTATAATAATTTGTTTTTTTGAGATATTTGACTACTTTTGTAATTCTTCTTTAGTTTTCTTGTTTTATTTTCCCTTTCATTATGGATATTTTTAAACAATTCAAAAGTAGAATGATACAATGAATCTCCATGTACCATTACTTAGCCTCAATGACCATCAGCTTTATATCATTTACTTTTTCTTTTCCTTTTCCCATTCCAAGGTTTGAAAGCAAACCGTAGGCATCCATCCTGTTTCACTCATAAATATTTTAGTATGTATTTCTCTAATAGATAAAATTTTTAAAAAAAACATAATTGTAATAGTCTTATGAAAAGGACTGACAGTAATTCCTTAATACCATCTAAGACCTATTACTCATTCAGTTTCCTTCAGATTTACAGAATTCATTTTCACTATACAACTGTCAGCAAAATACTCAAGAAATAAAACTATTAATTTCATCCCTTCAGCAAAATAAGAAGGAAATCATAGACACTGTTTGTTTATGCCTGTCCCTTGTAAAGCAAAATAACACCTGCAGTCCTGCGAAGATGGCCTCTGATACGTTATCCACATAATACCCAAATGGAATTCTCTGCCACTGTTTCTTCTCATTTCAACTTGTAGGTCAGCAAGTGTATAAACTTCTGTTCTTGGGGTGGCAAGGTGATGTCATGCAGGTTTTCAGAGAATGCAATCAGTGTCAGGTGCATCAATCTCTGCAGGTAATTGCAATCATTTTTAAGGTGGAAGAAGAGGAGAGAGAAATGTCACAAACTGAAAAAAGAGTAAGCAGCTACAAGGCAGTTTACTTGGGACTCAGTTATTCAGCAACTGAATTACAGTGGAAAGACAGTTCATGACATGTATTCAAATTACATTGCATATATAAAAATCATATACTAGTTTTAAAGGAAATTTTTGCTTGTCTAACTACTTACACAAACCCTGGTGGTATAGTGGTTAAGAGCTACGACTGCTAACCAAAAGGTCGGCAGTTCAAATCTACCAGGCGCTCCTTGGAAACTCTACAGAGCAGCTCTACTCTGTCCTAGAGGGTCACTATGAGTAAGAATCGACTTGACAGCAATGGGTTTAGTTTTTTTTTTAAACTACTTACACATTTAATTTAAGCCATCAATTACAGTAGAATTGAATATTGGTTATACTGTAAAAAATTTCCTCAATGTGTTTCTAAAATTATAGTGCACATATATTAAATTTAACAATTCTCAACAGTGTGAAATGATGAAAAATAACCATAATATCATAAAAATTTGACTTTTTTTCTAAAGTAATTTTCCAGTGGTGATTTAGATTAAGGATTCATAGAGATGATCTTTTTCTAATTACAAATATATAAATACATATTCATATTACTTCTAAGACCAAACTCTGCCTAATGACCAGCAGGGGGACATTTACTAGAATTATTTTTACTTTATTTTATTAATGATAATCAGTATTTTAAACACAGTGGTCTGCTAACATGGCTGTAGTTCACATATATATTTTATTCCACTTTTTTGTCTGCTATTGGGCCTTAAATACTACACACATAAAAATCAACTGTAAAAATCAAATGAGATTCAAAGGTAAAAACAAAACCTGCTCCCTAACACACCTGACCAGGAGGTGGACAGATATTCCTCATCATATATATAGTGCTCATTCAGGAAACACAAAATTATAAAATTAAGACACATGTCTACTCTAAATACCCTTTTATTTGTCATTGTTCTTTTATTTGTAAACCTCCATAGGAGAAAAGGAATGTTTGGTAAGTTTTTGGATCCCAGAAAAAGAGTCTAGAACATGTGTTTTGGGTATGGAGGGTTGAAAATAATAGTGAAATGGTTATTATTTGGAAAAAATAAAACTAGAAGCTATGGTTAGAGTTTTCAACTGGTGCAGTGGTTAAAGTTCAAACCCCCCAGCCTCTCCACGGGAGAAGAATGTGGCAGTCTGCTTCCGTAAAGATTTACAGCCTTGGAAACCCAATGGGAGCAGTTCTACTCTGTCCTGTAGCGTTGCTATGAGTCGAAATAGACTGGACAGCAACAGGGGGGTGGGGGCCATTTTGCTGAAAACAAAACAGTACCCACCTCAATTTAGACTTCTTTTATGCTGACCTGAGATATGACTCCCTCTGCTTAGGTTGATCTGCTTATGGTATCTCATTCACCTTCTCAGCACTTCTATGAATGTAAGCCTTTTTGTCCTTGGTGCTTATTCCAATGATTGGACTGAAAGAAAAGAGGAAGGAGCAGAGGCTAATACATGTGCCCAGTTTATCATCTTGAGTCAGAAATGAAAGAAATATTTGAGAATATCATTAACTTTTTAAATCATAAAATCAGTGAGATAATATATGCATGCAATATTTTAAATAACTTGTAAATCACTGTGATAACAACTTGTAATATATGCCTTGCAGCACATGAACCATTAGAAAAGTAATCCTTGATGTAACAACTGCCATCATCACCTCCTAATGTTTATCGAACATGTCTCTCGTGTCAGGCGCTACTTTGAGTACTTTAAATTTATAAACCTCATTAATATGCACAGAAATTCTGTGAGTTTATGCCATAATCAACACCCGTGGGAGGAACAGTCAAGAAATCAAACGACATCACTTTGGACAAATCTGCTGCAAGAACTCTTTAAAGTCTTGAAAAGCAAAGATATCACTTTGAGGCCTCAGGTGCACCTGACCCGAGCCATGTATTTTCAGTTGCCTCAGGAGCATGTAAAAGCTGAACAAATGCATAAGGAAGAACAAAGAAGAACTGATGCCTTTGAATTACGGTGTTGGCAAAGAATATTGCCAACTGCCAAAAGAAGAAACAGGTCTATCTTAGAAGAAGTACAGCTAAAGTGCCCCTTGGAAGCAAGGATGGCCAGACTTTGTCTTATGTGATTTTGACATTATCAGGAGGGACCAGTCCCTGGAGAAGGACATCATGCTTGATAAGGTAGAGGGTCAGTAAAAAAGACGAAGACCCTCGAGGAGATGTATTGACACAGTGGCTGAAACATAGCAACAATGGTGAGAATGGTGCAGGACCAGGCAGTGTTTTGTTCTATTGTACATAGGGTCACTACGAGTCGGAACTGACTGGATAGCACCTAACAATAACAACAACAACATGCCACTATTAAATACATTTTAAAGATTAGGAAGCTGAGCACAGAGATAATAAAAGAATTATTCAAATTGAAAGTTAAAAAACGACAAGGTCCAGATTCAGTCCTAGAGTCTAGCCCCCAAGGGTGCACTCTTACCCATGTCACTATCAGTACTGTGGTGAAAGTATTATAATCACAAAAATAAAATTGTATGTGAGAATTATAAACCTTACAGGTTATTTTAAATGGTTATTTTAACCGTACTTACTATCAATATCAAAACAGGAGCTCTGGTGGCACAGTAGTTAAAGTGCTCAGCTGCTCATTGAGAGGTCGGCAGTTCAAACCCACCCAGCAGCTCCATGGGAGAAAAGACCTGGCAATCTGGCTCCCATAAAGATTATAGGCTAGGAAACTCTATGGAGGCAGTTCCACTATGTTCTATAGGGTCATTGTGAGTCTAAGTCAAGTTGATGGCACATAACAACAGCAATGATAATATAAAAATATTTATTTTTATCTAATTTAGTAATAAAATAATTTTTCTTGGAAAGAGTTGTTCAATCGTGATGTGTCAGTATTACTTTCTGTGGCAAGACTATTAAACCTAGCTCTACTCCCAGTGTTACCACACATTAGCTCTGCTACTGTTATCAATTTATTTACCCTCTCTGCCCTTCAGTTTTCTTCTCTGTTACATGTTCATTACTCATGAAATATATATATATATATATATATATATATAAAATGCTGTGTCCCAGGCTCTATTTTAGAAATGTGGGGAGAGCAATGAACAGAAGACAAAGTCTTTTCCTTCAGGGAACTTATAATGAGATATACACAGTTCATGAAGGAGTGTAAAATCAATAGAGTTCTGCTTCCAGCAAAGAAACTAACTTGTTTCTAAGCAATTCTTCCATTTAGAACTAGACCTGAGCAAAATGTAAAATGCCATCAGTTAGAAGGCATGGAAGAGGCTACTCAAGAAGTGAGATTTGTAGGATCCAAAATCTTGGAGGGAAGGGAAACCTACATATGTGAATCTGACATTGGAAGCTGCTTTTCTTTTTGCTGTTTTCAACTTTAAAGCAGCTGTTCGGAAGCTGAGCAGGAAGTGAAAACTGAGCAGGTGAGAAACAGTAGGGTTTTTGGCAATCAAAAATTGGAAATCAAGAGCCACCAAGGAGGGACGACCCTGGCAAACTCTGGCTTTCAGTTGAGACCATCCTGTGAATAGTAGGAGTCCACTAGTAATAGTTCAGGCTCACAAGGAAGGAAGACCCATTTTGAAGCAGCTCAGGGTGTTTAAAATAATGTTCCCCCAGCCCAACTGAATATCAGAAGCAAAAGAGACCATAACGATGGTTTGAAGCAATGATAGAGACTGTTGGAAACATTTAGTAGAATGAAGAGAAGGCTGAAGAAGTGTTGTCAGTCCTGCTAATAAGAGTTTGTTGAATTAATGATTATGGAATCCACATTGAATTGGGACTGGAGTGAAAGCAAGAGAAGATTCACAACTTTGGAGAACAGGAATAGCTTTAAAGATTGGAGTTCATGGTGACTGAATGTAAGAAGTTGTGATCAGTTAAAAAGCTAGTTTTCCCAATTGAATAATTCAAAAGTTGAGTGAGAACAAACCTCAGAAAATATGACTAGGCAAATGGGTCGTTGTAGTGGAGAAGGTAATTGAGGAAGAAGAAACTAAGAAATTGCCTAGGTAGTTGGATGAATTATCTAGGTAGATGATGAAATGCATGAAATGGTGATGGGGATGAAAATTGAGAGAAAGTCCAGGCTTCTCTGAATCAGAAGTATTAGAATAAGGAGGTTTCAAATATAACAGGATAAATGTTCAAAAGGGAAAAAAAATACTGTATCTTTTGGGTAATGGTTATTCTTTCTCTGTAATAAAAATAATTGAAAAATAGCTTTTCAATTTTTTATCCTTCAGTGTTTAATTAAAGAAAAAATATAATTTGAAAAAGTAGATTTTTCAATTACTTAAAAAATTCAGACAAGTATTGAAAGAAAAAATTAAATTTCATAGCTGTTCTTTTATTATAATCATAAGTAAATTGCTATTCATGGTAATTTTTGACAATGGAATAATGACCTAATTTCACTGTATAACATCTGGTGTACCCTCTGTTAACTAAAAATCAATTCGAATTTTTAATTATTTTTGTGCAACATCTGCATACAATCTCATTCAAAGCCAAATTAAATGGTCTTCCTGGTGCTGGTGTAAAATGATACATTCATGGCTTAAAGAAACTGCCCTTTCCTAGGGTGTAAGATCTGAAAATATTTGGGTTGTCTTTCCTGATTTGGTTATCAGACTTAATTTATGTGGTGAATAATATACTTTATTGTACCCATAGATTGTGAGATCTGCTATTAGAATTCATTGTTAAATTTCTGTATGTTTCTTTTAACTCTAGCACTTGATTTTCCTATCAAACTACTTTTTAGAATTGGCAAACAGCTTCAAATAATCCCTGTGTAAATAATTGCTGGTGATACGATTTTCATCCTTCTGGCTTATTTTGACCCATTGCCAGTGCTGTTTCGATGTTCTGATTAGGAGAGTCTGATGCAAACAGAAGTATAATGGAGTGACCAAAACTCTGGAGACAAAGTTGAATGTTCTTTCTAATCAACACATTATAATCAGCTCATTTCTTTTTTTATCCTTGATTAATAACAATGATTTTTATTGCTCTGTGATATTTTTGACATCTCTGTGTTCTTCAGCAAGACTTATTATTTAAAAAAAGATGTAAATAAAGCTCTTTCACCAAAATCAACATTAGTTTGTTGATGATTGGTGCCTGTCCTAGTGCTGCTATAACAGAAGTACCACAAGTGGATGGCTTTAACAAAGAAAAATGTATGCTCTCACAGTCCAGTAGGCTAGAAGTTTAAACTCAGGGCGTCAGCTCCAGAAGAAGGCTTTCTCTTTCTGTGGGCTCTGGAGGAAGGTCCTTGTGAGGCATCCATCTTCCCTTGGTCTGGGAGCATCTCAGTGCAGGAACCTTAGGTCCAAAGGACGCGCTGTGCTCCTGGCACTGCTTTATTGGTGGTATGAGGTCCCCCTGTCTCTCTGCTCAGTTCTCCCTCTTCTATCTCACAAGAGATTGGCTTAAGACACTATCTAATCTTGTAGGTCTCATCAATATAACTGCCACTAATCCATTTCATTACATCATAGAGATAGGATTTGCAACACGTAGGGAAATCACATCAGATGACAAAAATGGTAACTTTTCAGCCAAGTTGACAGATATTTTTGGGGGACACAATTCAATGCATGACAGAACATTTAATTGCTTGTGTTCTAAGTATAATTGTCTTTTGGTAAATGGTAGTTATTTCCTGGCCTTTAATTTGGAGCTTTTATAGAATTCTCTTAAAATATTGTGCTTTCTGTTCTTTGTTACTCTGATTGCTTGGGAAATGTCCTTTTTGCATATATTTTGTTGGTGACATATCTGTGATTTTTTTCTACTTTTTTTCAGGGTTTCGAATTCTCTTATTTTTGTCATAAATTTGTGTACATGTCTGTTTTACTGAAACAAATAGGTGTTCATGGTTTCCTAAGAGGCTTTGAATAATTAGATAACTTTGGTGATCAAATGAAAATATTTATTAAATTTATAAAAACTGTAAAATTAGGGTAATCTACACCAGTGGACCTCAAACTTTAATGTACCTACTTGTCACCTGGGTATCATGTTAAAAATTCAGATACAGATTTAGTAAGAATGAGGTGAAGGCCACGATTATGCATTTCTAACCAGCTTTCAGATGATGCTTATGCTACTGAATCTTGGACCATAATTTTAGAAACAAGGATTTAAAAAAAAACAAACTTGATTTTCTGATATGTTCAATTATCTTCTTCATAAATTAAAAGCTTTGAGTTTTAGTGAGTTTACTAATTTTCTTCAGTTATAGACAATATACTATCATTCTATCCTTTCACCATATCCTTTCCTTAGCAAAACAGTCTGATCTTATTTGTCATCTTTTTTGCTGGGACCACTTACAATTAAATTTGTTCTCACATTACTTTCTATGACTGCTCTCTCAAAGTTCAATATCAACCCACTTGTCTCCAAACCAAGGTTATTTATGCTCACTGCTGATGGGAAAATAGGTGGTAGAGGGCAAGGCCATACTTTCAAGGAGACAAGGAACATTCTACATCAGAGTGTGATAAGGGAATATGTGGGGCTAGAGACGCTGGTATTTAAGAAGCTGAACATGGTGTTTGGGAAGGCAGGAGATCTCATGTGCCAAGAAAGATAGATGAATACCTTCTATTACACATGAGTAGGTTCTTGTTCTGCAAGATAATGTTAAACCATACTAATTGGGTTAATGTTAATACCCTAACCATACTTGTAGTTGTAGCCACTCTAGGATCACCAGACAAATACTTATTAAGGTATTGTAAGGGTGCATCAAGTTAGCTTTACTTTTGTCCTAGTCATTTGTAAACCAGAGGACAAATTATGATTTGCAGTATAGGTCAGTATCTAATCAATAGCTCTCAGTCCTCTCTCTTACACACACACGCACACATGCACAGATACGCACTAATGGTTCACATCAATTTCTGCAACTTGCCTTCTGTTTGATCACTGAAGTCAATTTCGTGGCCACTATCCTTTATTTCCCTTTGATCTCCTTCTTATTAGTCCTGAGATCCTTTTGCATTGAAAAGGGGCTAACTGGTAAAACTCTTCTCTTTTTTCTACCGTACACTGAAACTGCATGAATGAAATCAACATCCCATCAACACAATGCTACTGGCATCTCTACACTTCGTGAATTATAACTTCTCACCTATGAAATGAGTGAAGAGACGAGACTGGCTACATACCTGGCAAGGGCACTTAATTATCCCAAAGCAAGTAATACCCATATTGCAGATTGTATGCACTAGTTCATATATCAGAATATTATTACCTGCGCTGCTTTAGTCTCTCAAACAGCCCACTACAGTGATACTTAAATTTTTACAGGGTTTCGTTTAGTTTGGAGAGAATTCTATTGATATCTTTAAAAGTAACCTTTAAAATATTAAAATAATAGTCTATTATTTTTAAGATAAAGTTATTTTTCTTTCCTATTTTTCTTGAGTTTTCATTACCCATTCAAAAACTATTCTTACGCTCATTTTAATTGATATTTAAATTTTCTTAAGTCATATTGGAAATGATCAAATGTAGCCTCAAAAATGTATTAGTAATGGTTTTATGTATGAATTTTTTTCAGTAACTTTTACTGTAAGCCTAGGCATAGACACATTGCTAGTCTATGAACTTTCATGCCAATTTCTAATTGTTAGATTTCAAAACAATTCTATATTTTTATTCATTCAATTGTCTATTGAATGAGTTGTTCATCAGTTCGTATATATATCATGGCTTATTTCTATTAGTCAAACATACTGCAAATGGATATAACTCAGTTTTATTGGGGTGGTCCAGTGTATTTTATTAAGTTTAATATCATTGAGCATCACAGAAGTATGTTCATTTTTCATAATAATAGTTGCACACAGTCATTCAAAATTTATCAGCATTCATATTTTTCTCTTGAGTAGTTCTCACATTGTGAAGTGGAATATCTGATCATGATTATAAGCTAGACCCATAAAACTTCTCAATTGATTCCTATGTTTTTCTTACTCAATTTTAATTTTCTTTATTTTTTATTTGGAAATTCACTTTTCATCCATTTCAAAGTAAAACAAAAAACATTACAGGATTCAATTTTTCTCCCTCTCCCCTTTAGTTAAATATAATCATAAACATATAATTAATAAGTGCTGTAAAGGGGCAATTCTACTCTGTTCTCTAGGGTCGCTTTGAGTCGGAATCAAATTGATGGCACTGGGTTTGTTTTTTTAATAAAGGGTGAGGAGCCCTGATGGTGCAGTGGTTAAGCATTTGGCTGCTAATCAAAAAGTCAGCAGTTCGAATATACCAGCTGCTCCTTGGAAACCCTAGGAGGCAGTTCTGCTCTGTCCTATAGGGGTCTCTATGAGTCAGAATCAACTTGACAGCAATGGGTTTATAAATGGTGAAGGAGCCCTGGTGGCACAGTGGGTAAAGTGCTTGGCTGCTAACAGAAAGGTGAATAGTTCAAACCCACCAGCCACTCTGCAGGAGAAAGATGTAGCAGTCTGCTTCTGTAAAGATTTACAGCCTTGGAAACCCTACGGGGCAGTTCTACTCTGTCCTGTGGGGTCTCTGTGGTCAGAATTGACTCAATGGCAGTGGATTTTTTTTCACTGAAGCAAGTATGTCAATAGAAAGACCAGCATTGTATGCTTTTCATGCAAGAGAAAGGAAATTTTTTTTATTGTGCTTTAAGTGGAAGTTTACAAGTCAGTCTCTCATACAAAGATTTATATACACCTTGCTATGTACTCCTGATTGCTCTCCCCCTAATGAAACAGCGCACCCCTTCTCTCCACCCTGTATTCCCCGTGTCCATTCAGCCAGCTTCTGTCCCCCTCTGTCTTCTCATCTCCTCTCCAGACAGGAGCTGCCCAATAGTCTCGTGTGTCTACTTGAGCCAAGAAGCTCACTCCTCACCAGCATCGTTTTCTATCTTACAGTCCAGTCCAATCCCTGTCTGAAGAGTTAGCTTTAGGAATGGTTCCAGTCTTGGGCTAACAGAAGGTCTGGGGACCGTGACCTCCAGGGTCCTTCTAGTCTCAGTCAGACCATTAAGTCTAGTCTTTTTATGAGGATTTGAGGTCTGCATCGCACTGCTCTCCTGCTCCATCAGGGTTTCTCTGTTGTGTTCCCTGTCAGGGCAGTCATCGGTTGTAGCTGGGCACTATTTCTTCTGGTCTCAGGCTGATGTAGTCTCTGTTTTATGTGGCCCTTTCTGTCTCTTGGGCTCATAATTACCTTGTGTCTTTCATTCTCCTTTGCTCCAGGTGGGTTGAAACCAAAAGTGACGTATCTTAGATGGCCACTTGCTAGTGTTTAAGACCCCAGATGCAACTCACTAAAGTGGGATGCAGAACGTGAGAAAGGAAATTTTTAAATGAAAACAAATCTGGCAATTTAAGCATAGGTGTCCAGAAGTGCACACTTGGTCTGAACAGTGCTGCCTGACTTGAGCATCAGTATCTGCTTCTTATACCATCTCACCTTTAAGTCCTACAGGCCAAATTGGACCTTGTGCACCACATACTTATCTGTCATACACAAGAATTTATATCCCTATTTGTGACCTATGTACTTTGACCTTGACAACTGTTCTTGCTTAGGCGAGCCTTTGTGATCATGTGTGTTTTTGCACTTCCTATTGTTCTCTTTCCTAGAGGGCTTATCTCCCTCTCTGCTTGTGACTCCATTCCACAATTATTTGTTTCTGCTTAGACACTGCATTGCTTGTTCCCAAGTCCATTCTAGTGCTTCCAACAGATACCAGCTAATTTACAATGGGATCCGGTTCTGATACTTGACAGAGTTCTGGAAGTGACAATGATTGTACTTTTTCACCTTATGTTATTCTGATTTTAGTCATGAAAATATTGACCAAGCATATTTTAATCACACCTGCATTTTATTCAAGGCTTTGGGCCCAAAGAATCCACTCAAAGTAGCTCATTTATTTAAGGATACAAATATATTCTGGAAATGAAGTTCAATTAAGTGTTCTGGAGATAGATGCTGAAGTCTTGGAAGTCATTAGAGACAGAGGTGATGACTCCTTTTCACTTTATCTCTGGTCTACCAGTTCTCTCCTTCCTCTTTCCTTCAGTGTGCTTGTTTTAGTCTCCTCTTGGAAGAGTGGCTTCCTCTGCTTACATCGGTTTTTCTCTGCAATAACTAAAACTCTTATGTGAGCTTGATTATCATAGTCAAACTCTGTGTGGTCAAATGCCCACCTCTTCTCCAGTCAGCTGTGGCAGAAGGAAGAGGAAAGGCATATGATTCAAACAGCCAAAGGACAATCAATCGTAGAAAAGAGGCTGTGTGGAAAAAATAGCCCCAGACATGACCACTGTAATCTGCCATTTGATCGACATATGTCTTAGCAATGTCATAATTATTCACATGTAATTTTTTCTTTATCGAAAAAAATGTAGGATCTTAAAGATTTTGTATAATTTCAGTATTTATAGCTTAAGTTGTAGACATGATAGCAATTATCTGTAAAAGAGATGTAACAGGAAATTGTTTAAGGTGTGAGACTACTTTATAAATTAATATCAAAGGACAAAAGATAAGGTATCAAGCTGACTTATAGTTAACAGAACTGAAATTAATATATGTTGTATAAAATTTAGATTTTTATATTAATGCTATTTTTATATTTTCCATATCACCTATGACGTTGAAAATTTAAATTTTTAAATTTTTAAAATAATATAAGCATCTCATGAACAATATGTATAATAAACCACCGTTTGAGGGAACTACAGATAAAACCTAAGATTTAAGACACTCTTTTAGTGAAAATAGTACTTCAATGAAATCAGAGTGACTCGGGGTAAAGAGAATGAAGATTTTATGTGTTTTGATTCGTTAACATAGGAACAGAAGAAAAAGGGAATTATCACATCTGCTGATGTTGTGATAAAGATTTTTAGTTCATGAAAAAAATACCAACTTTGTTTCTTCATGTTTTATTGAAAATCTTTTACATAGATGACAAGAGTTCTATCCCATTCCTTTAATAGATGTTATTAACGTAGCTCTGGGAAAATTACAACAGTTGCCCAGGTAACTCCTTCTGTGTTTTATTATAAAGGCCAATTTAAACATTCCTCCTTTTTTTTCTGTGTAACCACATTTTAAGAGCCTGCATTGGTTTAAGATAGCAAAACAACTGAATCAGTGTTCTGTTATGCAAATTTGAGACTATCTTCAGAGTATTTTTATTGTATGTATGTCTCGAGCTCTCTGTTTTCCAGTGTATTTCTTTTTCCTAGAGTTTTTTTTTTTTTCTCTAGGTCATTTTCATCTGAGCGCATCTTGGGTTTGCTTTATTATGCCAATCCATTTCTTCATTATTTTTATTCTATAAGAAAGAATTATTTGGTTCTGGGAGAAACTCTTACAGATACGAAGGCTTACAGTCAGAGCCAATGTGAAATTTAAGGCTCAGATACCAAAGAATGATGTCTCCCTTATGCTGCATCCTCTAGAGAGAACCTGGTGCCCAGGGGCTTCTGTACAGGCTGTGTCTCTGTAGGTCTTAGCTTGGTAGCAAGGTATTTTCTAATTTGTCATATAACAATAGTGATTTATAATACATAATTTAATTTTTTATTAACTTTATTAAAATATTTTTAAAGGAAATCTACCTAATAAATGACAAGTCATGTTAATTTGCATTCAGTAATAAACAGATGCACTCTTCTTGATATTCTATGCTGGCAAAACAAAATAGGTCAGAGGTAAGACATATAGTCGTCATAGATCAAAAAATAAAAACCAAACCCATTGCCGCTGAGTTGATTCCAACTTGCAGAGACCTTATAGGGTTTCCAAGGCTGTAAATTTCTACAGGAGCAGACTGCCACATCTTTTCCCTGTGGAGCCGCTGGTGGTTTTGAACTGCTGATGTTTCAGTTAGCAGTCGATTGCTTAACCACTGCCACAGACATGTAGATAAAGAGGAAATAATTCTCATTTGTGTTTTGCTTTATAAGTGATTTCTCTTTAAGGTACTTTTTTGTAATAAGGTTTTCTACTGCATTTTAAGTGGTTTAATTAAAAAATATACAACTTTATTTGCAACTTTTCAAGATCATGTCAATTTTGTTAGTCACAGTAGTAATACTAGGGATGAAGTAATTGCGTATAATTCTCTGCGGGCTCTCCTCATCAACAGCCCTGCATTTATGATTTAGTATTAATTGAGATAACATAGAATGGAATGTGGTCATCGATGATATCAAAATAAAAAGCATAGTTGTGATATCGATGGTGGTTATATATACATATCAGAAGATTGATGTTTATCTTCCATGAAACATCCCATTACATAATTCCATGGGAAAGCGTATCTAAAATTTAATTGCAATAGATGTTGCTAGATTATTTCTCAAAAGACTGTAGCAATTCACAGTCTCACTAAGAATGGATGAGTGTCATTTTTTAATCCTTGCCAGCATGCATGTTGTTGCTGTTTATAACTTTTTTTTACTCAAAAGAATGAAAAAGTTATTCCATTGTTCTTTCAACTTGCTTTTCCCATAGTAATAGTGAGGTATTGATTTTTTTTTTTAATAAGTATATTGATGAGGTACATTTCCTCTTCTGTAAAAACCCATTCATATTCTTGCTTTTTAAAATTATTTTTATTTGTAATTTTCATATAAATTTATAGGTACTACTTGTACATGTCAGAGGTTTTGCAAATATATTCTCCCAGCCTATCATTTCATATATATATATTTTTTTTTTGCCATTTAAAATATAAACTTTATGCAATTAAGTAAGTCTATCTGTTCCTTTTTGGAAACCTTAGTGGCGTAGTGGTTAAGTGCTATGGCTGCTAATCGAAGGTTCGGCAGTTCAAATCCACCAGGCGCTCCTTGGAAACTCTATGGGGCAGTTCTACTCTGCCCTATAGGGTTGCTATGACTCAGAATCGACTCAAGGGCAGCGGGTTATCTGTTCCTTTATGGATTTCTTCCTATTTTATTTAATAAGATTTTCATTTCAAGTTTATTTTTCGTTTTTTTTACGTTTAATATAAGGATATTACCCTATTTACAAATGAAAACATAGCACCTCAGAGAGTCAGTACTTTGTTCTATAACTCTATTGCCCTTTTCAGTTACTAATTATCTTTATTATAACTATTGCAATAATGTATGGCGTCTACTCTACTGAACATCTGTTATCAGCTCTGTGGCAACCATTTTCTCTCTTGCTGTTTAAATGCCCTAAATTTTCTTTAGCAGACCATCCTTTTCAGCTGTGTAGTGCTGATTTTGCTCCCAGGTCCAAATTGATCCTGATTAATTTAGGTTAATCAGCATATCTCATTTGTAGCCCAATTAGAGCCATTGGAACTCTATGGGATGTTAGGGGACTAGGGGTTGGCTAAAATGGAGTCTATCCATTTTTCTCTGGATTTGGTAGTGCTAGGATTAAAAAAAAAAAAAAAACCCACAATAACAAACAAAAAACTTAGAACAGCTGCACCTGTCTTGCTATGATGATAGAAACTGGCTGAAGATGGAACTACTACCCAGAAGCAGCAGAAATTCGATATAGATGCTTGTAAATCAAGCCTCACCTGCAGCTAAGCCTGTCAATGGAATTTTTTTTTAAAACAGCCCAAAACTTCCTTTTTACATTAATCTATTTTCAGCTGAATTCCTCTGTACATCATAAACCAAAAACAAAATCCATTGCCATTAAGTCAATTCCAACTCATAGCTACCGTATAGTCAATAGTATATCGTAAGTAGTCATCAAATAGTATATTCCCTAATCATTAAGTGTGGAAGCTTGGTGGCACAGGGGTTAAGAGCTATGACTGCTAACCCAAAGGCCCAATAGATCCTATGGGATTGCTATGAGTTGGAATCGACTCTATGGCAACGGATTTGGGTTTTTTTTTTTTTTTTTAATGGAATGAAGGTAGAATCTCATGTTTAAACATTCTAATTCAGTTTCCCTTTTGAATTTCCTTGATCTAAAGATTATTTTTATATTTAGTTTACAGCATTAAAGCTTATCTTTCAATCTTGAAATACTTTAAAAATAATGATAAAATAATAAAAAATAATAATAAAATAATAATAATAATAATAGGTACCAGTAAAATCTACATACGGTACCTGTATTTCTATCCGGAATTTTCTTTCACTTTTATAGTTTAGATATTAGTACTTTTCATCCTATATTGTGTTTCTTCTTAAATTATTACTTTTCAAAGTCACTCCAGATCAGATCTAAATACCTTACTGTGGGGTTTAAAGTTAACTTTACCTGAAGAACTTAGTCTTTTTCCTGAACCTGAGAAATAACCTCTAAAACCTTGAAATTTCTCCCTCAATAATCCTAAATGTCTTTGATGAGGGCTCTAGACCACACCTAACAGATTATGCTAATAAGACAACTCTTGATGTAGGCTGCCAGGCCAGCAAAACGTATCTCCTGATATCCACTCATGATCACTTCATGAATAGGGACCAACCTATGGGAGAGGGGCTAGAGTTTTATTTACATAATGATACCCCGCATAAAAGCTCTGGACATGGGAGCTCCATGAGATTCCTGGTTAGTGAAAGATGAGATGCACATGGGAGGATAACACGTCCCTTTGGGGCATGGAAGTCTTGCATTGGTAATCTTCCCTAACCTCACCATATATATTTCTTTATTTGTACCTTTTTTATTAAATAAAACTGTAATCTTTTAAGTATAGCACTTTCTGTGAGTTCTGTGAGTCATAGTATTCTAGTGAATTACCAAATCCAGGGGATTAGTGGGCATCAGCAGACCAGGTTCCAGATACCCAGAGTTTATGGCTGGTATCCCAGTGGGGTAGAGGGAGCCCCCAAATTTGTAGCCAGCAGGTAAAAAATGAGGAGTGCCCTGTAGACTTTAAATGTATCTGCTGGCATCCTGAAGGGATAGTGGGAAAACCCTCAATTTGTAGCCAGCAGGTCAGAAGTGAGATTATTGTGGGGATTACCAAGCTTGCAACTTGAGTATAGTATTTTTCCATATTGGTATTAACAATTTTGGATTTCTTCAGAAATAACAGAAGGTAGAAAACCATGTTGCAAGTTTTTTTATTCAAATACTTGTTGCATTATTTATACATTGCTAAATCTTCATGCAAGGCTGAACATAAAGGAATTGGGTCGGGGCAATTAATAATAAAAGAGTAGACATTGGCATTTTTTCAGGTAACAGGTAGAAAACACCGTTTTGTCTGAGATTTCAGTAACCAAATTTCTGAGACACCTTATTCCACTGTTTTGCAAAGAAAGTTTTCCCTTACAAAGATTTTTCCCCAAAATTTGATCCTTATTGTGATTTCTTGATTCATTTTTTAAAATAAAATCAAGTAGATAATTACAGAGGAAAAATTTGTTGGAAAATCTGCATTTGTCTGATTTTTTAAATAACGGGATATTCCATAGTAATTTCTCATGAGAATGTTAAAAATAAGTTTAGGTATCAACGGGTAGCAATAGATTACACATAAGATGAGCACAGAATCTACCACCCACCATTTAGCTAACCGAAGAAAAAAGTACCTGATGTCCAGAGAAATTTCATGAAAAATCATAGACTAAAAGTAGAAATGTAAATTCTAATAAGGTTTTAATGTTCTTGAAGATCGGAATTACACAGCAGCTACATTCTGATGCCCTCTGTTACCCAGCCTAGCCCCCTAAACCCGAACCTGAAACCCACTGCTGTCGAGTCGATTCTGACTCATAGCGACCCCATAGGACAGAGTAGAACTGCCCCAGAGAGTTTCCAAGGGGCACCTGGTGGATTCGAACTGCTGACCTGTTGGTTAGCAGCCATAGCACTTAACCGCTCCACCACCTAGCTCCCTAGCATATCCAATAAAACCATTGCCATTGATTCAATTCTGACTCATATCAACCCTATAGGACAAAGTAGAATTGTCCCATAGGGTTTCCAAGGCTGTAATTTTTATGGAAATAAACTGCCACATCTTTCTCCCATGGAGCCACTGGTGGATTTGAACCACTGACTTCTTGGCTAATAGTAAAGCACTTTAACCACTGTGCCACCAGAGCTCCTCCCCTAGCATATCCAAAAACCAAACCCAGTGCTGTCGAGTTGATTCCGACTCATAGAGACCCTATTGGACAGAGTAGAACTGCCTCATAGAGTTTCCAAGGATTGTCTGGCGGATTTGAACTGCCGACCCTTTGGTTAGCAGCTGTAGCACTTAACCATTACACCACCAGGGTTTCCCCCTAGCATATAAAAAAAAAAAGTATTGCCTAAACCTGTGTTTGCTTTTTTTCCCCCGATTGTAAATTCCTCTTCTTTGGACTTTTGATGTGATCAACATTTTAATAACTTTCTTTCCTGCCCAATGGTGTATATAAACCAAAACAAACCTGTTACCATCAAGTCAATCCAGACTCAGCAACCCTATAGGCAGAGTAGAACTGCCGCATAGAGTTTCCAAGGAGTACGTGGTGGATTTGAACTGCTGACCTTTTGGTTAGCAGCTGTAGCACTTAACCACTACTCCACCAGGGTGGTGCATATAAAGACCATGAAATTTTCCAGCGTCTAGAGCTTATTGGGAAGCTGCTGTATCATTGATAGTGCATGCTGCAGAAAGGCAGGGGCTTTTATGACTGTATTTGAAACTGAAGAAACAGGCATGTGCTACAAATTACTGTTTTTATAGGATATTGTATGAGGTGTCTGAATTTTTGGTAGGAAAAATAGAAATTTTGAAATTTTTAATTTGTTACATGTATGTACCAGTATACTCCAGTGGGGACTCTGGGGTAGAATTGTACCAAGGAATACTAAGAGTAGGCTTGTGGGAAGGGGCAAGAAAAAAATCCATACTACCTACCAAAAATTCAGATACACTCAATGATTCAGCACGCTTCCATTAATGAAAACACATGGTATCAACAAAAAATTCAAAGCAGAAAATAATTGGGTCACTAAAAAGTTAAGCCAAATCTGGGAAATGCAGTTGGGTTACTGACATTGTAACCTTCCAACTGCAATGGGAGCATACTGAGAATTAAGTAGATGGGAAGGCAATCATGAGGTTGAGGAAGAAACTAAGATTGGAGTTCAGAATTGCATAGGAAATTATCATTCTAATATACAGGAATAAAGGGAGATATCAAAGAATCTTAGAGAGACAAAAAAGAAAACAAATGGGATTTTGTGCTCACTGTTTAGCTGAGGTAGTATTTTCTATCCAAGAGAAAGTGTCAGAAACTAGTGAGCAAATAGGGGGAAAAAAAAAAAGAAAGAAAGAAAGAAAGACATGAGTATATTGCAGGCTCTTGAAGATAGGTCTGGGAAGAGGATGTTATAAATCTGGGTGATATAGTCTTGGCAAAAGGAACTTGGTCATTTCAACAACTCATTCATCAGTGTTGTTTACTGATGTTTTCACTTTAAGGATTTATTGGCAGTTAAGAAATATATTTTAATAGCAAGGGATCCAACTAGCATGCGTTGTGGTGTATTGGAAGCATGGCTAAACGGTGCTCTTATCATTTACTAAGGTCTTAACTCGTTAACAATAGCTATTAAAGAACTGTTAAAATAAATTTTTCTGAATTTTATATCTAAATGATAGATTTCCCAGAAGTCTAAAGACTTTGAAGACAACCATGCATGACCCTGTATTTCTTGCTAAACATATTATTTCATTCATACAACACATAGCCAAGTTCCCCCCACCACCATGTTTTTTTACTCCTCCTATAATTTCACTGGCTCTAATAAAAAAAAAAAAAAAAAGTATAGCAAAGTTTCTGTTCTTGGAGAGTTAAAGTATGAGCTCTGTTAAATCAATAAACTAATTTATACATTTGTATTTACATACGTTTAACCTTTACAAATCATTTTTGGAAGTGACAGAATTGTCAAAGCTAGTTTGAGTTATGACTCTTTTCCATGACAAGGAGATAGTACGAAACAAGATTAAAAGGGACTGCTTTTAAACATTATTCCCCTCCCATGTTTTGCAAATGAAAGCAGTTAATCTAATCATCTCCATAACATATTATGATGCATATAGTGATGAATGTACTGAAGTATACCATTCATTCACGTTTCTATTTTTAGAGATTACATGAGAAAGTAATGCACATTCAGCTCAAAATAATTTATAGCCATAAAAATTAGAGTTGTTTGAAATCTTATCCCAAGATAGGTTTTCAGTAGAAAATTAACTACTGTGTTTTTATGCAAATAATGCATACCTTCTGTTTGTTTGCGAATCACAACTTCCCCATAACTATAAGCATTGCTATGCAAATTTATTTTTTACATATTGCTGTAAAAAATTAGCATAGCACGCTTATGAAAATACCTTGGGGGGGCAGGGGAGGGTGCGGTTGGCAAACAAACATAGGAGGTGAGCGTTATTTTCATAAGAATACGGTAATATTTGAAATAAAAATTTACCTTTTAAAGTATTCCTGTGATCAGCCAGCATATGAATAAATCTAAAATTCTCTACTGAGTTTATGACACTTAAAAATCTTTAATGGGGCTATAGAGAAAAGGTTAGAATGACTGTTTTATCAAGAGGAGCCTGGTTACAATAAAATAAATTTTATTATTTCACTAAGTATTGTAAAATTTTCTTTTTTTCATAATGGTATGCCGATCAGTCTTCTTTTTAATATGTTCTACATATAAAACAAAATATAACATTGAGCAAGAGTCTTGAATAACCTAAGATTAGCAATTATCTCAGAGTTTATTTAAGATTAAAAAATCCTCTCTTCTGTCCCCAGAGTATAACATTTGGATATTTTTTTTCTTTTGTAACACATGAAAATGAGTCTTACCTAGTTAGTAAGAATGATTATAGGTCACCATAGGTCACAAGGTATGTTTGGGTCAGTACCTTCACAAGTACAATCTGTTTTTACAAAACTAACAGTACATGTGTAAGTATATATATATATATATATATATATATATATATTTCATTTAGAGTTAGAAAAAGTTAGTCTGGCCATAATACTATTAATTCAAAATACTTTCAGATTTCTTCAGCTTAAATGACATGTTAACAAATAATTGAGCTCTATTGCTCTAACATATTAGAAATCCAAAAAAAAGAAAAAAAACAAAGCAATTGCCATCGAATCAATTCCGACTCATAGTGCCCCTATAGGACAGAATGGAACCTCCCCATAGAGTTCCCAAGTCGTGCCTGGTGGATTTGAACTGCCAGCCTTTTGGTTAGCAGCCTTAGCACTTAACCGCTACACCACCAGGCTATAGTATTTTTAATTTTTTCCTAGAAAATTTAGGGTTTAAAAAAAAAAAAAAATTTTTTTTTTTTAAAGGAGAACATAAATTGTTGTTGGTGTCATCAAGTCAGTTCCGACTCATAGTGACCCTAGGTACAACAGAATAAAACACTGCTTGCTCCTGCGCCGTCTTCACAATCATTATACTTGAGTCCTTTGTTGCAGCCACTGTGTCAATCCAATTATTTGAGGGTCTTCCTCTTTTTCATGGACCCTCTACTTTACCAAGCATGGTGTCCTTCTCCAGGGACTGATCTCTCCTGATAACAGGTCCAAAGTATGTGAGACTAGTCTCACCATCCTTGCTTCTGGGGAATGTTCTGGTTGTACATAGCATCAGATAAAATCTAAAATATAAGTATGAGCAGTCTATCAGCCATTTGTTCAATATGTACGATTAATAACTCAAAACAGCTGAATAAATTGTTTTTATTACTGAGTTATTTGGAAAAAATTTGTGTATTACATTTTCCAAATGTCTCCAACTGTTTGAGGCATTTTATCTTCTCACATTCATTCTAGTCTGTTTTTCATTTACCTTCACTAGTGTTAAAAAAAAATTTTTTTTTTTTTGGTTTTTAGTGTCAAAGTCCATTGCTGTCAAGTTGATTTTGACTTATAGCAACCCTATCAGACAGAGTAGAATTTCCCTGTATGGTTTCCAATGCTGTAATCTTTATGGAAGCAGACTGCCACATCTTTCTCCCACAAAGCACCTGGTGAGTTTAAACCTTGGACTTTTTGGTTAGAGCTTGTACCACCAGGGCTCCTTACAAAGTATTACAGAAGCACAGAATCAAGGCAGTGAACACAGGTGGGGGATCAGGGAAAGCTTTTCTAAGGAAACGAGACTTTAATCTTAAAGCATCCGAGAACAAAAACCAAACCCATTGCCATCGAGCCTATTCCAACTCATAGTGACCCTATAGGACAGAGTAGAACTGCCCTCTAGGGTTTCCAAGGAGCACCTGGTGGACTTGAACTGCCGACCTTTTGGTTAGCAGCCGTAACTCATAACCACTACACCAGCAGGGTTTCCAATCTTAAAGTATACCCATCTAAAAAACCAAACCCCTTGTCAAGCTGATTCTGCCTCAAATGGGGCTTATTTAAGCCCATGACCTATTAATCAATTTTTGAATGATTATGAATTTTCTTATCAATAAAATGTTATTTATACAAAGAGCTGTAGCACTTAATTTCCAATAATATTTCAGTCTAATAAGCTTATTGAGGTCCAATGCACAAAGAAAATTATGTCCCAGAGGTATTATTGGGATGATGTTACTGTTGTTAGGTGCTATCCAGTCTATTCTTACTCACAGTGACCATATGTACAACAGAACAAAACACTGCCCGGTCAGCGCCCTCTTCACAGTTGTTGCTGTTTGAGCTCATTGTTGCAGCCACTGTGTCAATCCATCTCGTATTCGTATTTCTATATATTAGAAAAGCAGTGTTCTAAAACGATTAGAATAAATGCTATAAATCATGACATTCACATTTGTGATTATATATCTAGAGGAGCCTTGTTGGCACAGTGGTTAAGCATTCTGTTGGTAACCATACTGTTGGCGTTTGAACCCACTAGCCTCTCTGTGGAAGAAAGGTGTGGCAGTTTGCTTTTGTAAAGATTACGTGTCTTGGAAACGTTATGGGGGAGGTATACTCTGTACTATAGGGTCGCTATTGGTTTTTGGGTTTACAATATCGAAGACAGAAATTGATAGAAGATATCTTGCTTTGATTTTGTAGTTTGCTTACTCAGGAAACCAGATATTCACTTTGAAGAAATTATTGACCAAAATTAATCTACCAGAAGCTTTTCTTTCAACCAAAGTTGCAAATCCTGTCTTTCCTGTTAGAAGCTCTGCTTGCTAAATTTGAATTTCAAAACATATGGCTGGGTGGAGGGCCAGAGACCATAGCAGTTGATCTCTGTAAAGGGGGGAGGACAGGGTTCAATCAATTATGTTAATATTAGCCAGTGGTCAGTCTTCTATATTTTTCCCTCCTCTTCTCTTTATAATCCCCATTGCACCTGGCATCTTCAAGCCATCTCCTTTTTTGGGAATCAAAGTAGTCTCCCTATATGCATATAGAATAACTGCTAAGAATAAACTCTTATGTTCAAATTTCATTGAGTTTCAATTATTTTTAACAATAGGATAGTGGCAAAAAAATAGGCTTTGGAGTCAAGAAATGGGGGCCTAATAATGTGCGTTGTCAAATACTTAAACTGTCAGGTGAGAAATAACTTCATCTATAACGTGATCATATAAATTGCACTAATACAAATGACAGAAGTGTTTAGCAAAAGTTATTTCTGATGTCACTTGGTTAGCCAGAATATTCTAAATCTATTTTGGGTGAAACCCAAAACCTGTTGCCATAGCGTCTATTCCAACTTGTAGCGACCCTATAGAACAGAGTAGAACTGCACCATAGGGTGGTGTATTCGAACTGTAGATCTTTTGGTTAGCAGCCGAACGCTTAACCACTACACCACCAGGACTCCATTTTGGGTGAACATCTCTTTAAGCAACTAAGTCTGTTCTTTTAATTAATTCAAACCATATTTTATCTTTCTTTTATGTAAGGACCTTCATAGCTATTCTGATGATAGCACTGCCATTGTAATACTAAGTTAAATGTGTAGAGAAGTCACCCATAGATACGGGACAGGGACAAAAACCTATAGAAAATAGAACAGTCTTTTATATTAGGAACAATTTTATGTTGCCTAACTTTCAATTAATTTAATACTTTCCTAAGAAGTTTAAATATTTTTAAGGTTCTGCGTTTGGGAAAACTGAGAATTTTGTTTGGTACATCATTCACTATATGACAGTCATTCTGAAGTCATTTAAATGCTTGGTCAGTCTGTTATCTCTCCAACATCTGTAATGATACTGCTGAGATTGATGTTTTGAGAAGGGACCAGCTTACTAAAGGCATTAACATTTGTCCTAGGACAAACCAATTGCTATTTTCCCAGGAACCTTGCTAGAGCTATTAGGAAGGTTCCTGGGTGTTCCTATTCCTCTGATTATGAACTGGAAGGATTAGGCCTGCCAGGACCTCCTGGGGCCATTTGGTGCTGTGATAAGAGCCTGCATGAAAAGTACTCAGTGCAGAGGCAGACAGTGCTGAGAGGCTGGGAAAGCAGAGACATGAGTACATCATATGGGTCTCTGGTCTGTCAGTATCGAAAACCAGCACCTTTGCTAGACTTCTTGATTATAATAGCTCATAAGTTTCCATTTTGCTGGTTTGTGACACTTGGAACAAAAAAAGTACTAATATAGAATTTTATTTATTAATTATTTAATTTTTTTTTTGCGATCTTTTAAGGTGCACTATGTTTTGGAGCCCTGGTGACACGGTGGTTAAAAGCTCAAGCTGCTAACCAAAAGGTCAGAGTTCAAATCCACTAGCTGCTCCTTGGATAACCTTATGGGGCAGTTCTACTCTGTCCTGTAAGGTCACTATGATATGAGCTGGAATCGACTCAATGACAACTTTTTTTTTTTTTTAATGTGCTGTGCTCCATTAAAAAACCCAGTAAAAAACTACTGGTGCTCCATGCTAGCTTCTAGATACTCAGATATCAAAGGCTTGGTCCTTGCACTCTAGGAGCTCATAGTAAGAGAAGAAATTGCCAACTGAATACAATTAAAATTCTAAATATTATAAATGATATATTACAAATACGAGGAGAGGATTTCCGAAGTCAGTCTGAGGGTGGAGGTAATCAGAGGAGCACTCCGAAGGAGGTAGTTACCGGACTCAGTGTCTTATCATTTAGCCTACTGTTGGAGGGTGGGCTCGGTGATGGCAAGAAAGTGGGTAACAAAGGAGAAAAGGAGAGGACCCATATTCCAGGAACACTTATAAATGTAAAAAATCATACACACACACAGAGACAGAGAGAGAGAGCTTCAAGAGATTGAATATGTTGGAACAAAAATTATATGTGAAAAAGATCTGCGGAAATTGAATATTGTTGGAACAAAATGTAAATGTGAGAGATGAGACTGAAGAGGTGGGTAGAGACCAAATCACAAATGATGCTGTATGCTAGCCATAAAGAAGTTAGAACTTTGTCTTATAATTTGGAACTATTGATGGATTTTAAGGAAAGGAATGACACGATGTTATATATTTTAAAAAGAAGATGGGTTAGAAATTATTAGCATTGGAAGCAGGGAGACAAATTATGATAAAAAATTCTGGTGAGAAGTGAAAAGTGAACCTGCACTAAGACAACTGCTTTGGAGATGAAAGAGCCTAGAGAAATTAAAAAGGATTTTGGAAGTAGAATCGAAACTGGATGCCTAGGGTAAAAAAAAGAAATCTTTGTATCCAGCTTGGGTCACTGAGTGGATGGTAGTATCATTCCTTGAAATCAGGTACACAAAAGGAAAAGTGGATGGTGGGGGTGGGGAGAAAGATAATGAGTTTAAAGTATATATTAAAAATTAAGATTACTAGGAGGAAATTGCATATATGTGTCTGAGCTTTGAAGATGTAAATTTGGAAGTCACCTGGTGTTCATATGTTTATTACTCTGTTTCTATTATTCTCCTAAGGAATTTTATAAATTGCCTTCTGAGTAGTACGTGAGAAGAATTTTTTTCTTTATTTAAGCAATATATTAAACATCAAAGACACATGAATAATTTGAAATAGCATCAGTTAGCTCATTTCCTCCTTTTTATCTTTTTAATAGAACATTCTTATGTTGTCCATTACTTACCATTCAAGAAGAACGTGTTCTCGTATGCTTATTTTAACAGGAAATTGAATATGGAACATTACAATGAAAGCTTATGGCAATTTATTATGATAGTGATTTAGACTGAAAGCTTTAAAATTATTTTTAAGCAAAACACTAACCACCTGATATATCTGTGATTTATTTGGAAAAAAAAAAAGAAAAATTCAAACGTACAACATAATGACATTGTGATAAAACATCGTATCTATTTTGAGAAACTACAATTTAATAGCAAAATATGGGAAAGTACAATCAGTCGTATATCAAGATTTTACATCTAGGAAATTGCTGACTATAAAAATGAGTTGAAATTTAAATAATAATCTGATCAACTGTTTTTTGAAAAGGAAAACCTTGTTACTGATGATGAGTGACTACTGAATTTATTAGGTTTTGAAGAAAAAAATATACAGTAAACTGTTTATTAGACTGAACAGAACTCTCTGTAAGCAATAAGAAAAAATAATATAGAATGCATTACTTGATTATCTTCATGTATGCAGTCTCCTCAGATCTCTTGGGCTAATGTCGATTGCCCAAACTTCTTCATAGCAGAAAACTGGATCACAATGTGGATGAACAAACACAAATATTTCTCTGCATTATGCTTGATATAACCAAAAGCATAAACGCACCCTCTTATTTTAAATACTTTGTCTGCAATTTACTTTGTTAACTGTCTGTGGGTATTTTATTGTCAAACAAATGGGAGTTGCTAATTTTTCAAGTCAGTTAAAAGTTTTCTGAATCTTAATTAACAATTAATGTTGACTTCTAATTAAACCCAATGTAAACCATGTGAATTGCTCCAGTTTTCATAACACAAGTTGAAGCAGACTTTAGCAAATCAAGTTTCTTTTGCCATTTCCTGTGCCAGGTTAGGGCCTACTCATCACCCTTGATTCCCCAGAGAGCTCCATCACAAGCTGTACCTTTTCTTGAGAGTAATTGCCCTTGATCATCCAGAGCTCTGGTGCTGTTTTGAGTTTGTAAATGTTGTCATCTATACCTCTGGAATAATAGTGTTCTCTCCCACTCTTTTTCAGATCTACATACTTATGGATCTTTTGAAATTTATTAATGCCCCTGTCCTAATTGCCAACCAACTTGATAGTCAAAAAAGACACATTAACACATAAAAGGTCAAAGCATTTGGCTATGCAAACATGCTAGGAAATTGATGATTTACTACGAATTTCTGGTTTATACCCAAATTCCAATAGTTTTTACATTTTTTGTCCCATATTCCTGTTATCTTTACCTTCTGGGCTATAGGAAACACTAAGATCACTTAAATTGTGTTATATTCTGGAGTACATGTTTTTAAAACAATTCATTATCTGCATTTATTAAGGAAAGATTATTTAATTCTAACCCGCACAAAGACACTGTTTCGGAACCCTTTGAATAGTCTGTCATACTTCTGGGGACACCTTTGCACAAATTCTAGTTTCTATTTTTCTTGCCAACATCAATTAGTAGCAAGAATTATTATTTATAATCTATATAAAATTAAATATATAACATATTACAGTGATATGTTCCAAGGGAAGATATGTTTATAAATTAGGAACTCCACAAGGTTCAAAATTAAGAGTGAAATTCAGATATATATTATAAAATTTAATAATCAGCTATGATAGTTTTGTGTCTATTACTCTATTTTAAAAGATGACATTTAAAATTTGTTACTTATCTCTCACTTGTTTGAAATTATATTAAAAAAAAAAAAAAAAAACGATGCAAAGTAAACCTCTCCACATTACAGGGTTAGGGCTTCAGCATGTGAAAATGTAACCAAACACTGCTCAGGTTCTTGTCCTGTCTTATTAAAAAAAAAAATTAGCCACCTAAAATAAGAGGACACTAAGTGCAAGGGAAACAGAGTGTGGAAAGTTTATTGTCTGCACAGACAAGGAACAATGCTGGGTCTAGCAATCATAAGACCAGGTGCTCCCCATCTGAGGGGTTGGGGAGTTTTTTATTTCCAGTGGCGTCTGGAGGTTGGATTTTGTACCCAGAACTCTCCTCCCTTAGCCCTCCATGTCTGCATTTGGAGGTCTGGATGTCGAATCATCTTCTGTCAGATGTCCCTTTGGTGGGACCTCTCGCTTCGCAAATGGGCTCAGATGAAACCACGGGTTGGGAAATATCTTCCTTTTTGGTGACAGTTGGGTCCAGGGTTGGGTGAAGGACAGGATCTCCTCAATTTGCACATGCTCCAAGGTCTAGCTTGGGCCGATTTAGTGGACAGAGCCACTACCTGCTGCCACTTCCTGAAACATGTCACTCAAAACAAGCTCATGGTTGGCAAGACAAAGAAAGGAGGAGAAGGGGTGTTGATCGGGGGTTTCAAAAACAAGAAAAGGACCTCTAATTCTAGCAGATGTATGAAAAGAAAAATATGCTTTACTCTGGATAATGCGCACATACTGTCTTAGTCATTTAGTGTTGCCATAACAGAAATACCACAAATGGATGGCTTTAACAAAAGGAAATTTATTTTCTCACAGTTTAGTAGGTTACAAGTCCAAATTCAAGGCATCAGCTCCAGGGGAAAGCTTTCTCTCTGTCGGCTCTGGAGGAAATTCCTTGTTTTCAATCTTCCCCTGGTTGAGGAGCTTCTCAGGCACAGGGACCCCGTGTCCAAAGGACGTGCTCTGCTCCTGGTGCGGCTTTCTTGGTGGCGTGAGGTCCCCAACCCTCTGCTTGCTTCCCTTTCCTTTATCTCTTGAGAGATAAAAGGCAGTGCAGGCTACACCCAGGGAAACTCCCTTTACCTTGGATCAGGGAGGTGACCTGAGTAAGGGTGGTGTTACAATCCCACCCTAATCCTCTCAACAAAAAATTACAATCACAAAATGGAGGACAAGCACACGATACTGGGAATCATGGCCTAACCAAGTTGACACATATTTTGGGGGGGACACAGTTCAATCCATGACACATATGCGTATACATAATCCCCAAAATGAGTATATCTGCTTTACTCATATATAAAATGAATACATTTAACAGTTGTCTCTGATTGAAACAGTCTAGTATTTAGCTTCCTGTTACAATTGGTGTAGTATTTCATCATTCTAATAGGAAAAACCAACTAAAAAGTGTGACTTTATATACTAATGTTTGTCCTAAAGTTCTGTTCCTAAAAATTAAAAGCTTTTATAAAAGTGGCAGTCAATAAGTCAAATGATTGCTTGAAAAATGCAAGTACATCTAACAGATGATATATTTCTACAATCGTTTCCCTACCTCCTGTTCAATATTCTGTGAAGCATCTGGCAATCTTAATAAGAGAGGCGAGAGACTAGATGACTGCTTAGCCCCTTTCAGCTCTAAAATTCTGTGGAGACCTGTGGGAAGTCCCTCTTCACAGGAAGAATCTTCAGTTGAGGACAAGTACTGTTCTCCAAGTCTGATCTCTACTAAGGGAGGAAGTTCAGAGTTTGAATGGTGCTAATGAAACTCCTTGCTGTGCCACACAGAGCATGTAATTGGGGGTTGTTGATGTGAATGAATCCCTAAAATGGAGTAACCTTTTTATCAGGCTGTATGTACTATTCCTGTAGCAAGTGGCATTCACAGAGACCTTGTCTCCCTTTTCTTCCTGTTAGAAGCAGCTCTCCTTTCAGACAAGTAAAACATAGTATATTTTAATGATTTTTAAAATTATAACAATCTCCACTTAAATAAACACCACCTCACCCCATCACCAACACCATGTTTGTCTGAGCTTTCTGTATCCCTGTTTTCATCTGATTAGGGAAAAACAGCCTCAGCCTTTTTTTTTTCTATTTGTTGAAAAGCACTTAATTACTCATATCTTACCCAAAGATTAGTCAAAGTTGTTTACTGGAAGCTGCATGGGAAGCAAGGAAAACTATGATGTAATGCTTTTGGAATTCTGTTTCATGGTATACCTACCTATTGCTGTTTTCACTTGTGACTTCAACTTCTCCTTTCAAATCTAACCTTGCGTTTTCCTATAAGTCCATGTCCTTTCCTAGCACCAGACCAGATCCTGCCCACTAAGATTCTATATTGACCTAAGGCCAAATTCATGGAATCGTAATCACAGTTTTGATATCTGGAAAATGCCTTTTACCTTCTCCCTTTCTTTTCCATCTCACCATCTATCTCACTTCTGCTCATGTGCCCTTAAGTTAATAATGTACTCTTAAGATATTTTTACTTGCAAAATTTTAGATATTTTTACTTTCGAAGTTTAAATTTTGTATTACTTGTATTTGAATATTTCCTGAAGATTTGTTTTAATTGTTGTAAATCATCTTGTTTTCCTATTTAATTGGTAATGTTTTTTCTGGAACCCTTCGAAATGATCTCTGTTTTTATCAGCTTCATCTGTGTTTTCTCTTCTGTCCTACCCAGAGACCTAAGAATCAAAGTAGATTCCAACTACTCTATCAGCCCCCACATCTTACCAAGCACCAATCCCTGTGACTTTGGTTCCATACGTATTTTTTTCAAATGTGTCACATTCTTTCCATTACTCATGGCACAGCTGTAGGTCAGACCCTTATGTCTCACATAGGTTATTTCAGAGGTCTTCTAACTCCCCACTTCAATTTTGCCTCCTCCTCCTTCATTCTAAGCTCCTTTTCCACCTACTGGTATCTCTCTCATAGGTCTTACCTCTAATTAACATCTCTCAGAGCTTCCCGTATCTTTAGTATGGCATATAAGGCCCTCTGTGACCTGGTGTTGGTTTAATGTAGGCTAGTGGCTCTTTATACTTTATATTTTATTCTAAGCAAATCATTGGAGTTTTGCCTTGTGACCATGCTGTTTTATGATTTTATGCATTTTTCCATGCTTTTCCCTCTGTCTATATTACCCTTCCTCCTCTTTCTATACCTGACAAATTCTTACTCATCTTTCAAGTCTCAAGCATCAATGCTTCCTGGAAATGTTCTCATTTCCCTTGGGATTCCACAAAGTGATCCTTCCTCTGGGCTCCCAATAAATGTTATTGGAATTAATCATTTACATTTTTGACTGTTCCATTCCTTGAAGCAGGGAATTGTCAAATGTACATCTGCGTCTAGATATAGGGCCAGACACAAAGGAGACCATCAACAGATGTTTGCTGAACTAAACCGAACTGATCTTTTACATTCTATTTAAAGCCTTCATCTTATGTATATAATATGCAGTTTTAAAATATATCCTCAGATGTTTTGGTGTATATTTTTTGTCTTTGAATAGCATAAGGAATGTAGTGATTTTGGAATTCACTTACGATTACAATATCTACATAATATCCTCATCTACACCTATCATCCATCTGTCTGTCTGTCTGTCTGTCTGTCTATCTATCTATCTATCTATCTATCTATCTATCTATCTATCTATCTATCTATCTATCTATCTATCTATCAAGTTATCTAGTTCTGCTATAACAGAAATAGCACAAGTGGGTAGCTTTCACAAACAGAAATTTATTTTCTCACAGTTTAGAAGGCTAAAAGTACAAATTCAGGGTGCTGGCTCTAGGGGAAGGCTTTCTTTCTCTGTTGGATCTGGAAGAAGGTCCTTGTCTTTTTGAGCTTCTGCTCCTAGGCAGTCTTGGTATAGCTTGGTATTTCCCCATCTCTTCTTTTCTTGCTTGCTTGTTTAATCTCTTTTATATCTCAAAAGAAATTGACTTAAGACACACACTACATTAATCCTGTCTTGTTAACATAACAAAGAAAATCCATTTCCAAATGGAATTATAACTACAGATATAGGGGTTAGGATTTACAACACATATTTTTGTGGGACACAATTCAGTTCAAAACACTATCTGTCTATCATATATATTTGCTCAAGGTTTTAGAATTATTTTGGAAGGCTTCCTTGCAGTCAAAGTTTGATACATTATGAATGCAACTATGCTGTTAAGTAAGTATAATAGATGAGCTTCCTGAGGGAAAAAGACATACCAATTTTTAGATGACAATTTAGAAGTGTGCTATAATTTAACTTTTGAAGTGTGCAAATGATAGGCTGCTATCCCATCAAAAATAAGAATAAAAAAATTCAAAAGAATTCACATTCACACCTATGAACTTTTCCTCTTATCTCCAACATAACTGTCATGCAATTAATTAAAATGTATTGGGACACTGTGGTGAAAAATCTAAAATTATATGAGTACTTTCACTAATAATATCATTGTTTTTTTGTCAAGTTTAATAATAATTAGACTTATCTAGCTGGAAAAAGTTCAGCAAAGAAAGATGGACAGGTAGCTCTGTTTACTGTCAATTAGTTTAAGAAGAAATGTATTTTTTCAGATATATCAAACTTGACACATTTTGTACTTTCTAAGATGACTTTAAAATGTTCTATGTGGTGGTAACTGTTAGAAGTTTAAATAATAAATTTTTGGGTAGTTATAGAGCTAATAGTTTTAGAATGTTCTAGTTATACCACTAAGGATCTTTGTATGTTCTATAAAGTCATAAAACACCAGAAATAGGAATATGTGTTTCTAAATATCTAATAAAAAATTTTTTTTTATTTAATAAACTGCTACTTTAAGTAACATTGGACTTTCAATTCCAACTAAATCAATAAAGATTAGAAGTTAAATGTTCTGAAGTTTGTTTTACTTTATACCTTGGAAATACTAATCAAGTAATATTCGTATGTAAATGGCAGAAATTACTTACTATTGTGCAAATTAGATGGCAATTTTTATTAAAATTCGATGTACTTATTCTGCAAGTTATTGCATTCATTATCCAATAATATATTAAGATGTACTCTGATCGCCCTTGTGTGCTTCATCAGTGTGCTTTTGTGCTTCATTAATTGGTGATTGACTAAAAGTTAATGTTCATGGTGGGTCAGTTCCCTCAAGATAGATCGTTTTGCTATTCAGTGCCAAATCACAAAATGCTTATAAACTACCTGCAACATTTCTTCATTTTACTTTTTATAATAGCAAATTCAAAGATCAAACTGATAGTATATCAAGTAAATAGAATAATACATTTTAATTTAATAAGCAATAGGCCAGACACATTTCTCAATGGGGGATAATAATGCATTAATTGAAAGCAAGAGGTTTTAGGCTTTTGGGTAATGGTGCAGAGCTTTTATATGCTGATTTGAACCCTGAATAATTGCATATTATGCTTGTCTGTCTTACGACATCTGATTTATTTTAAAATTTCAGTTACTTTAGGACACTGAAGTGTTAACTTTTATCGAAATAGCTTTTTGTCCTCCTTTTATGTAGATGGAGCCCTGATGGTGCAGAGGTTAAGAAATACAGCTGCTAACCAAAATGTTGGCAGTTCGAATCCACCAGCCACTCCTTGAGAACCCTATGGGACAGTTCTACTCTGTCCTATGGGTTGCTATGAGTTGGAATCAACTCAATGGCAATGAGATTTTCGTTTGGTAATATAGACTTAAGTTGATGATAATTTTCTCTTCATATTATATCACTTGAAAACACACTTACTTTTGATTTGAAACCTGAAAATATGAGATTGAAAAAACCCTCTAAATCTGAAGCTTCTTTCTGACCTAAATTTCAGATGATAATTTTAGGACCAACATTTAATAATATGATTAGACCAAATTTTTTTTTTTAAATGAAAACATTTGGAGTGCAAAATTTTTAGTACTTTTGGATGTGCATTTACTAATTTTTGCTGCTGGAAAAATTATGGTAAATTAAGATTAAGGACCCTAAGTGGTACTCAATAATTCTAGTTGTTTTTTAGGTACTGGAAGCTAAAGAAAAGGGGATTTATGAAAGCCAAAGGCAGGGAGTGAGTTCTCAGATGCATCCCTTACAGGTGTACACTAATTATGGAGACAATGCAATTGGCTATCCAAGTTAATACCGTTAGACCTTTGAAAGTAAACACAGGTTCCTCCATGGTCACCAAGCAACCTTCTGATGATTTGGTCCTCTCCTAGTTTGTTTCTCTGCAGAGAGAATGTCGGGCCAGCTAAACAATGACCAGCCAGGTCACCTCCCTGTGTTTAAAAGTTCAGGAGGTTACAAAAACATTTTCTTGAGACTTGTGAAAATAATGAGAATGCTAATCTAAAACACATTATATTTCAAGACACTAAAGACGCATTTTTAAGCAGGCGTGGTCTGGAATAAAACTGGTGGGAGAACATGATTCAGCAGTAAGTGATGATGCCACCATGTTTTTCAAACTGAAGATGGCAAGTCTGTAGAGCCTCACTCGCTGTAGAAGATTTCTGGTGCCCAAAATCTCATCTGTTGTGAAAGGATTTCATTCACACATTCATATGGTCTTTCGTTTGTTAATTCAGTGCATATTTAGTGCGTGCATG
The DNA here is from genome assembly GCF_030014295.1 of Loxodonta africana. Taxonomy (NCBI): domain Eukaryota; kingdom Metazoa; phylum Chordata; class Mammalia; order Proboscidea; family Elephantidae; genus Loxodonta; species Loxodonta africana. The sequence goes on along the minus strand of NC_087347.1, from coordinate 32,754,389 downwards.
TTTGTTCAAGGTCATTTGTTGGGCATTGGGGATACAGTATTAGCCATACATACCTGATCTCTGCCGTTATAGAACCTATAGTCTACCTACAATGTATGTAAAATATAACTAGTACATATTTTTATTACTTTATCCCCATCCTTAATGTACCTTAAGTCCTTGTTCTTACCAACCACAGCTCTATAAACATCAGAATTTTTGAGGAGCTCATTTCTGACAGTTATCAAAGGTATACTGGATCATATCTGCTATTATAAAAAGGCACTATTTCTAAATTTTAGAAATTTACTAAAAATTAGCTTTTTAATTAAACATTTCGTTTTGATCTATTAGAATTTCTTTTTTCTTCCCTCAAGTTAATTTATTTCAGTATTGTTTTTGACCAACTAAATATAGTAATTGAAATTCATTTGCCTTCTCAGAAATTTTATTTAACAAAAAGTTATTAAAAATTATGCAAATTATTTTCATCAAATAGTTTCCAAAGACCAGAATTAATAACATTATTTTTTTCTGTACACTGGGTAGTTTTAAGACACTTTTGGAGGTAATGTAATTAATCTTTATTAATAATGTGTCAAGTAATATGGTATTGGTTACAGAGGCAAGACTGCCAGATGCCAGCCTTACTGGAGTGTAAAATTCAGAATTCTCAGCATTGATGATTACTGGGAAGAATTCCAAAATGATTGAAGAATATGAACTCAATTAAGTTACAAGGCTTAAATGAAGTTTTATAAGAATGATGTGAGCTACTCTTATATAAATTGCATCTTACGTGTTTTATATTATTATTTTTGTTTAGTGTAAATTATATCTAAAGTCAATCAAGATCTCAAATGAAATAATAAAATAAGAATTGCACTTACTTTTTTTGAGGGATGGGGGACTTTATTGGAACTGAATTTTGGTATGAGTCACCATGCTACATAAACTTTGGGGTGAAAGCAAACTCTGTAGACAACCTCGTTACATATTGCTTTGAATATGAAATATTTGATTCAGGAAGTTGACCTTTAGAAAGTATTAGCTTTATGTCATTTCAATTGAGCAAATGTGTATTAGGAAAGGTTATGTCTTTTCAGTGTCATTCTGTTATATTATCAAATGCTTATGATCTGTTTATTTGTTCTCTAAGAAGAAACATAAGTAAAATTTTTTTTTTCTAGAACTTAATAGGCTTGGTAAAAAGAGTTTTAAAACTCTGTTTACTTTCTATAATATGAAAATAATCTAAATAAACAGCCATTTAAAAGTATAAATGGCCCAGTGATTACAGAGTGAAGAAGAAGAGAGTCAATGATTAAGGACATATTCTGGAGGGTTGTGTGAGAATTATATGCTTCTTCTGGCCCCCTTTCTTAACTATCTAAAAAAAAAAAAAAACACAAAAACTATCTACTATAGATTATTTCAAACTATGCTCAGGCTCAGTGAAATAAACTTGACTAAAAATTCACACTTTTTTTTTCTTTACAATTTTTTAAAGTTAATTTTAAATAAAACATTAAGGGGACTGAATAAATCTTCTTGTCTTCTTGACCAATCCCTTTTCCCTGCCTCTCTATCCCAAGAGTCACACACACATACTCAGACACACAAACTATGCGGTTCAGATTTGCAATATTCTAGTTAATCTTCTTCCCTAAGAAGGGCTATAGCATCTTGAGTATTTTCCAAGTTTTGAGTTATAGATTCTCTGGATCTTTTATCTCTTTCCTAAATAATTCAGAATCATTAAGGTTAGAACTAATTTTACATTAAAACTGCTATGGAATTCTTTGGACTTCTGGGTTAGCTCTGAGGAGAAATTGTTTAACCAATAGCCCTGGTAGTGCAGTGGTTCAGCTCTCAATGGTTCGAACCCGCCACCCACTTTGTGGAAGAAAGATGTGGCAGTCTGCTTCTGTAAAGATTACAGCCTTGGAAACCCTATGGGGCAGTTCCACTCTCTCCTATAGGGTCGCTATGAGTCGGAATCAACCCTACAGCAATGGGTTTTGGACTGTGCCCCAGACACAGTGATAGGCACTGGACGTGCCTCATAAACTAAATGGAAGTACAGCTAAGTTGTCCTTTCACTATGGAGTATCTTTTAGTTATCAACTGTCTAAACCCACTTGTTGCTATAATTGAATTGTTGATGACAATGTGGGAAATGGGGACAATAATGAACTGTTGGTGGAAGTGTAGTGAATTGTCTGGAGAGTGTCTGGCAGTATTTAATGAAATTTAACATGTATATTTCTTGGACTCCAACTGTTGAATTCCACCCAGGAGAAACTCATGCACAAGTAAAAAAAAAACTCTCTTTCTCTATGTATTTTTTTTTTCATAGATTTAGAAGGTAGAGACAATTTGAATTGTGCAACTCTAGCAAATATGCATATGATGAACTATTTTGGAGCAATTAGAATAAGACATTCATAGAGCAGCATGGGTTGTTCTCACTAACAGTGTTGGGTGAAAAAGTATGATCAGCTCCATTCTGAGCACTTTAAATCTGAAATGAGTAATTTAATAAACAACCCTGGAAAATTAATCTACTATTAGGTGCACCTTTTCTACCCACAAGTAGATAGAAAACAATTTGTAATAATTACGTACGTATTATTAATTTATTGCCGGTTTTACATGATGCATCTTTTCTTAGTTGTCCATTTTCTTGATTTTATATGTGGTGTCCTCTATTGAATAAAATCTTTGATTTTGCTTCATTTTTTTTTTTTTTTTCCTTCATGGGTATTTGCTTAAAAATTCCTTCCTCTCTGCAAGACTTCAACAGTCTTTTGCATCTTATTTTAGCTTTATGGCTCACCTTATGCATCTTTAGAGTTTAGAGTTCATGTTTGCATATGGTGCAAGGAAGGAGGTATTTGTCAGTTTTTTCTGTACTTTCAACAGCAAACATTTATTTCTGATTCACTTACATGAGTGGCAGAGTTTAACTCTGATAGTCTCTGTGAGTTCAGCCGGGGTCCATTTGTCTTTTGATGTTCTCATAGCAAATGGCAGGAGCAAGAGACCTGAACCAAACTATGCATGGTTGTTTTGCTTTGCATTTCTCAGTTTACTATTGAGGTTTAGGATACATTTATTTATGCATTAACTGTTTGACTTTTCTATATGCAAATTATATATTCGAACATTTTACCCAGTTTACTATTATATTTACTGCCTTTGTTTTGCTAATTCAAAGGTAGTCACGGTATGCGGAGATCAGAGCTTCCAACCAGCTGGGTCCAGTTCGACCCCCTGCTGAGAATTTGCATTTCCACCCCAGATACATTGAATCAGAATCTACAGTTTAACAAGATTCCCAGGTGATTCTTATGTATGCATCTACATTTTGACAAGAGTCACCTGAATACTTTAAGAACCACGTGAGGAACTTGTCAAATTGTAGATTTTGATTCAGTGTATCTGGGGTGGGTCGAACTGGAGTGTACCAGTTTAAAGCCCTGGTAAACCCAAAAACCAAACCCGTTGCCCTCAAGTTGATTCCGACTCATAGCGACCCTATAGGTTAGAGTAGAACTGCCGCATAGAGTTTCCAAGGAGCACCTGGTGTTTGAACTGCTGACCTTTTGGAACTGAACTACTATGCCACCAGCGTTTCCCAAAGCCCTGATGGAGATTGTAATTCTTTCTTGATTTTTTCCAAGCCTATCATTGGTCTCTTAACTTTATATAAGGTGGGTTTTGCAAAACAGAAATTTGTTTTAGGGTTTGTTTTTCCTTTTGTTTTCTTTCTTCTCTTATGTTTAATGGAGCATTAATACCATACTGTTGTTTTGTCATTGTGATTTTATCAAGTGGATTGTCTCAATTATTCTTCACTTTAAAAATTGCTCTTAGCTAATTGTAAACCTTAACTCTTCAATATTAGTTTTAGAATACTCTGTGAAATTTTCATCCAAATTCTGTTGAGATTTTATTGGAATTTATTGAACATATGAAGTATTCTGGGAACAATTAATGTTATCTTGTGTTCTTTTTTCTATGTTAATGCTTAGCTAGATATTCTATATGTTTTCTTTATAATAAGTAAGGAATACCTCATTTTCTTTTATACATTTTTATTAAGATTGACATAAAAAATTTTTTTTTCATTAGTATGTTTACTTTTTACTAAGTACACTTTCAGAACTTGCTTATTGATTGTGATATTTTGTTGTTTAGCTTGGATTAACTATGTAGGTGATTGAACATCAGCAAATTAGGATAGTTTTTCTATTCTGTTCTCTTTCGACACTTGTGATTTTACTTTTCTTGAATTATTTCCATATTTTTCAGCATTATATTAAGCAGTCATTACTGTGTCGTTTCTGACAAAAATGTAAGTGTGTCTATAGTTTTTATCTTGCATATGATGTTTGCTGTACAGTTTTGGTAGATGTCAATATCTTCCAGCCAAAGACTCCCAGAACACATCTGGAGTTGCACAAGTCAGGTGTATTGCTTGTTGCAATGCGAGAGACCACACAACATAGGGAGCTATGTAGAGACCCAGTAATGAGGATGTTAGAAATTACTTATTAAAAGATTTGAGTTTCTCTTAGGTGATTTGGGGGAGGGTTTAAGGAAGACGGGTTTTGCTCTAGATTGAGTGCTTTCGAGAAGTGGAGGTAATTTTTTATATTAATAAATTTTATTTACAAGGAGGGAAGATTACAGTGAGGCTAAACCTCTGATTGGTAAAGAAGCAGCAGTAACTCATTAGCCATCGAGTTGGTTCCGGCTCATAACGACCGTATGCTCAACAGAACGAAACACTGCCTGGTCTTGCGCCATCCTTACAGTCGTTGTTATGCTTGAGCTCATTGTTGCAGCCACTGTGTCAATTCACCTCATCAAGAGTCTTCCTCTTTTCTGCTGACCCTGTACTCTGCCAAGCATGATGTCCTTCTCCAGGGACTCATCCCTCCTGACAACATGTCCAAAGTATGTAAGACTCAGCCTTGCCATCCTTGCCTCTAAGGAGCATTCTGGCCGCACTTCTTCCAAGACAGATTTGTTCATTCTTTTGGCAGTCCATGGTATATTCAGTATTCTTCGCCAACACCACAATTCAAAGGCGTCAACTCTTCTTCAGTCTTCCTTCTTCACTGTCCAGCTTTCACATGCATATGATGGGATTGAAAATACCATGGCTTGGGTCAGGCATACCTTAGTGTTCAGGGTGACATCTTTGCTCTTCCACGCTTTGAAGAGGTCCTTTGCAGCAGATTTGCCCAATGCAACGCGTCTTTTGATTTCTTGACTGCTGCTTCCATGGCTGTTGATTGTGGATCCAAGTAAAATGCAATCCCTGAAAACTTCAATCTTTTCTCCATTTATCATGATGTTGCTCATTGGTCCCATTGTGAGGATTTTTGTTTTCTTTATGTTGAGGTGCAATCCATACTGAAGGCTGTGGTCTTTGATCTTTATCAGTAAGTGCTTCAAGTCCTCTTCACTTTCAGCAAGCAAGGTTGTGTCATCTGCATAACACAGGTTGTTAATGAATCTTCCTCCAGTCCTGATGCCCCGTTCTTATATAGTCCAGCTTCTCGTATGATTTGTTTAGCATACGGATTAAATAGGTATGGTGAAAGAATACAACCCTGATGCACACCTTTCCTGACTTTAAACCAATCAGTATTCCCTTGTTCTGTCTGAATAACTGCCTCTTGATCTATGTAAAGGTTCCTCATGAGCACAATTAAGTGTTCTGGAATTCCCATTCTTTGCAGTGTTATCCATAGTTTGTTATGATCCACACAGTCAAATGCCTTTGCATAGTCAATAAAACACAGGTAAACATCCTTCTGGAATTCTGTGCTTTCAGCCAGGATCCATCTGACATCAGCAATGATATCCCTGGTTCCACGCCCTCTTCTGAAGCCAGCCTGAATTTCTGGCAGTTCCCTGTCGATAAACTGCAGCCGTTTTTGAATGATCTTCAGCAGAATTTTGCTTGCATGTGATATTAATGATATTGTTCTATAATTTCCACATTCGGTTGGATCAACTTTCTTGGGAATAGGGATAAATATGGATCTCTTCCAGTCAGTTGGCCAGGAAGCTGTCTTCCATATTTCTTGGCAAAGATGAGTGAGCACCTCCAGCACTGCATCTGTTTGTTGAAAAATCTCAATTGATATTCCATCAATTCCTGGAGCCTTGTTTTTCACCAATGCCTTCAGAGCAGCTTGGACTTCTTCCTTCAGTACCATCAGTTCCTGATCATATGCCACCTCTTGAAATGGTTGAATATTGACTAATTCTTTTTGGTATAATGACTCTGTGTATTCCTTCCATCTTCTTTTGATGCTTCCTGCATCATTTAATATTTTCCCCATGGAATCCTTCACTATTGCAACTCGAGGCTTGAATTTTTTCTTCAGTTCTTCCAGCTTGAGAAATGCTGAGCATGTTCTTCCTTTTTGGTTTTCCATCTTCAGCTCTTTGCACATGTCATTATAATACTTTATTTTGTCTTCTCAAGAGGCCCTTTGAAATCAGTTCTTTTACTTCATGAATTCTTCCTTTTGCTTTAGCTGCTCGACGCTCAAGAGCAGGTTTCAGAGTCTCCTCTGACATCCACCTTGGTCTTTTCTTTCTTTCTTGTCTTTTCAGTGACCTCTTGCTTTCTTCATGGATGATATCCTTGATGTCATTTTACAACTCGTCTGGTCTTCAGTCACTAGTGTTCAATGCGTCAAGTCTATTCTTGAGGTGGTTTCTAAATTCAGGTGGGATATGCTCAAGATCATATTTTGGCCCTCGTGGACTTGCTCTAATTTTCTTCAGTTTCAGCTTGAACTTGCATGTGAGCAATTGATGGTCTGTTCCACAGTCAGCCCCTGGCCTTGTTCTGACTGATGATATTGAGCTTTTCCATCGTTTCTTTCCACAGATGTAGTCAATTTGATTTCTCTGTGTTCCATCTGGCGAGGTCCATGTGTATAGTCATGGTTTATGTTGGTGAAAAAAGGTATTTGCTATGAAGAAGTTGTTGGTCTTCCAAAATTCTATCATTCAGCCTCTGGCATTGTTTCTATCACCAAGACCATAGTTTCCAACTACTGATCCTTCTTCTTTGTTTCCAACTTTCACATTCCAATCACCAGTAATTATCAGTGCATCTTGATTTCAGGTTCAATCAATTTCAGAGTGCAGCAGCTGATAAAAATCTTCTATTTCTTCATCTTTGGCCCTAGTGGTTGGTGCATAAATTTGAATAATAATTGTATTAACTGGTCTTCTTGTAGGCGTATGGATATTATCCTATCACTGACAGCGTAGTACTTCAGGATAGATCTTGAAACGTTCTTTTTGATGATGAATGCAACACCCTTCCTCTTCGAGTTGTCATTCCCAGCATAGCTTTGAAAAAGCTCTTGTAGATATTATTATTGTCATTTATATAATTGGCAAAAGATCAAGTGAATTACTCAAATTTTACTTAGCCAGTAAGGGCAGAGCTGAGATGCACACCTGAGTCTACTGATTTGAAGTCCATTCCTCTATCCACCGTGAGTTATCAGTTCTATTTACCGCATGACCCACACTCACATGCATTTTAAAAACCATCTAAGATATAATTGAGATTCTGACCGAGACAGTTCTATTTTCTTTTGCCCGCAGACTACAGGGAATACATACATTTTCCTGTGGAGAAAGTTCGTAACTGCCTCCGATTTCAGGGATTCATTTAAGTAACTTCCCTTCCATCAAGTCTAATAAGCACCAGTTGTAGTTGTTTAATCGTGTACTTTCTGGATTTTGATACATTTTTAATATTTTGTATGGCACTATAGTTAACTATGGTCCTTTCCTGGTGTGAAGTTTGATACTTTTTTTTCCCTCCAAAGAGAATTTAGTTCTACTAAGATTTCTTGAAACTACAAACTGGTCTCTATGCCCATCAACTCTAATTTTGTTTTTTCAAATTGTGTGTGTCGGGGGGGGTGGGGGGTATGAGTGTGGGCGTGTTAGGAGGGGAGCAGAATGGTGGGCTTTATGACTGTCATAGATGTACTTTGAAAGAGAAAGCAAAATCTATGAGAGAAAAACGGTCAACCTTTTTAAAGAACAATCTTGTACAAAATAGGTATTACAAGTCATTTGTGGGAGTGATAATAAAACTGGTTATTCACTGATCTTGCAGGCTTGAGTTCACAGCAAATATCAACTAAGAGCCTAAGCATTATCCAGGAAATTTGGCCATTCTGAAAATTAAGGCCAGAAAAATCCCAGACCCTTGGAAGTCTCCCAGGAGCCTTTTTGCAGCCATCAGCTTGATTCCCTACGTTTGTTCTAAATTATTGGAACAGTGGTTTATAGTGAGAATTTCTACTCTTTTACTTACTTTCTGCTAACTTCATTTTAGAGAAATATTAATATCTTTTTCTCGACTTTTATAAATTTTGTACATGACCATTCTTCTGTACCTTGTTGCCACTTTAGTTTTCTAGGCTTTTATTTTCTTCCGCCTGGATATTTTTCATACTTCCTTCTCTGGGTTCCTGTGTGTAGCCTTTGAATTTATTCTGATCGCTACATCTTCTGGAAGTTAGTTTTCAAACTCATTATAGTGAGTAGGCAGTCCCCCTTCTTAGACTTTTCAGTGACAATCTATTAACTTCCATCCTCACTAAACATCTTTCCAAACTCTACTGTAATCAAATTCATGTAACGTTGCCTCGTCTCTTTATATTTTTGGAACTCGGACTTCTCAAGCCAGTTTGCTGCCCATCCTTCACATTATTTCATTTTCAGTCTGGACTTAACACTTATGTGATTCTCATCGTCAAAAGTGTGGAGCAATCCTTATTTTCTCTCAGGCTTCCCAGAGAAGCAAATTGAGCATTGATCTTTTAATCCAGTTTTTGATGATTGTGATAGTGGTGGTGTTCTTGTGGTATGTGTACATGTGCATTTTTATTTGTAGCATTTTCAGTTTCCAATTCTCTAAACAAAATTTTCTCTGCTTATTTAAAATCCATCCAATGTAACCACCAAAGGCACAGAGAAATCCATCCCCAGTTAGGGCTTAGTGAGGCCAGATCATGGTTGACTTAGGCACCTGGCTGAAACTCATCCAGGCTACTCTGTCCTTGTCTCAGTGGTTTAATTATGACCACTTTTATTTCAAAGTTTTTTACTGATTTACTTTTACCTGATTTAATATTTTACTATTAAGTATATTTTGGTTGCAGTAAAATAGTCAAGAACACTGATTAAGATCAGTAAGTATATAAGTATAAATTAAAAGCATATCTTTTGCTATGTTTTTATATTCAGGGATCTGGAATAATACTATACTACTTGAAAAATAAGTTTAATAGTTGCTGCACTGAACAATGAAAAACTTAAATATCTTTCTAAGCTATATTAGATACCATCAGAGAGGAGTTCAATCCATTTTTATGGTTTTGTTTAGCTTAAATGGAGTGTTTAGTTAATAATACTTCAAATTGTGTCGTATATTTTATAGTCTTCCAGATAGCTACACCATTAACTGCTCCATTTTTTAGAAGATTCGCTGTGTAAACTAGTACTAGAATTCCCATGAGGAATAAAATTTTCCACCAGGAAGCACATTTTGTCATTTATATATATCCTGTTATTACATGGCGTAATGATATATGATAACATGCAAGGATGTAAATGAGGAAACCCTAGGTTCCATTTCAGAGGTGTAAAGAGATTTTTTTGTTTCAGATTCTTAACATTTGCAATTGAAATGAGGAATTTTTCTCTCTCTTTCTCTTTTTTTTTTTTTTTTACTGTGGCTCACAGAATACTACCCATTTTTATGATCACTTTTCAGAATCTTCTAAAATCAACATTTTGTGTGGATGGAATGCTGAAAGTCAAAAAGCAGCAGTTTAATAATAACAATAATGATAGCAGTAATGAATATTTCAGTGCTTTATCTAAATACAGTGACATTTGTTTATTGTTTATGTGTATGTGTGGATTATAATTTTGGCAGATTTATACATACCAAATATTTGGGAAAAAACACCACAAGTTTGAAGCAAATATTTATGTCTGAAATGTTATGACTCTTATCCTTACTTTGTATGTGAATAATTTGCCTTTAATTTTTTAAAAAACATCTATTAAGTAACTTAGGAGTCCCTGGGTGATGCAAATGTTTAAAATACTTGGCTGATAACTGAAAAGTTTGGTAGTTCAAGTCTACTCGGAAGCACCTAGGAAGAAAGGTCTAGCAATCTACTTCCAAAAATGACCCATTGAAAACCCTATAGAGTACACTTTTACTCTGTCACACGGGGTGTCACCATGATTTGGAACTGCCTCAGCAGCAACTGGTAAATGGCAAGTAACTTAGGTGTTCAGATACTATAGAGAAGGGAAATAACAGGTTGAATATATTTTATAAGTGAGATATAAACTTCTAAAAGGCTTAGTGCCCTAAGGTCATCCATTGAAATTTTTCTTTTTCTTTTTTTCTCCCTTACAGATACCTCTAATCTTTAAGTTATTTATTCCCAAATTTTTATCTTGAGCCAGAACATCTCCTTTGAACTCCAGATTCCTATATCCACCAACTTATTTTATTTTATTATCACTTGGGTATTCAGTAGATATTTCAAACTTAAGATGAGCACATAGAACCCTTTGAACCTGCTTCTTTCTTATCTTGGTAAATGGAAACTCTACTCTTCCAATCGCTTGGTTAAAAAATCATGGAATCATACTTGAATACTCTCTTTCTCCAATTCCAAACCTCTCAATAGTTAAGAAAACCTATCTGCTTTATATTCAGAGTATTTCCAGAATCTGACCATTTACTATCTCCATTTTAGATGATATATGTAATGGCTTATAAGCCACCATTAGCTCTTAGATTATTACATTCACCTCTGATCTTGTCTCCCTAGTTATGCCTTTGTTCCCCATCATCCCTAGCCAAATCTGTCCTCAACACAGTAGCCAGAGTGATCTTGTTAAAATATGATCAGATGATATTACCTCTGTTCTTTTTATTTAGAACAAAAGCCAAAGTCCTTCTAATAACCAGCAAGACCTTCCATGATTTGGAGCCCTGCTTACTCTGTGACCTCATATTCTACTACTCTCTTCCTTGCTCACTCTACCCCAGCCATACTGGTGTCCTTGCTTTGTTTTGAACAGACTAGGCAATTCCTTTGTCAGAGCCTTTGTTCGCACCATTCCCGGTGCCTGGAATAATCTTCCCTTAAATAGCTGTATGGTTTATCCCCTCACTACTTTAGGTCTTATTCATCTGATAGCTTCTCGGTGAGGGCTTTTCTATCTAAATATTGCAACCATCCCTTGACTTTCTATTTACTTTCTCTGCTTTTGTTTTGGAAACCCTGGTGGCATATTGGTCAAGTGCTACAGCTGCTAACCAAGAGGTTGGCAGTTCAAATCCACCAGGTGCTCCTTGGAAACTGTATGGGGCAGTTCTACTCTGTCCTATAGGGTCGCTATGAGTCGGAATCAACTCGATGGCAGTGGGTTTGGTTTTTGGGTGGGCTTTTGTTTTATCCTCAGAACCTATCACTATTTAGATTGTTTATTCTGTCTCTCTTCTAGAATGTTTTTACTGTGAAAGCAGGGATTTTTGTCTTTTAATTTTCACCACTGTATCTGGAGTGCTTGACATATAGTAGATACTCAGTAATACTGGTGAGTAAATGACTAGTTTTATTCCTTCCTCTATTTTTTTCTATAGGAAGGAAAATTTGAATATCATCCTTTTTCATTCCCTCTCCTCCCAAATCTCCACCTGCAGGCTTTTCCTTCTTAGTCAGCGTCAGCTCCATCCTTCTAGTTGCTTAGGCCAACAAACTTGGAGTCATTTTTTACTATTTATCTTACCCTCCACATCTATCAACAGACCTGTAGTTTTTACCTTCAATATATATTAAGAATCTAACCACTTCTTACCACCTCTCTTGCCGCCAACCTGGTTTAATCAATCTTAGACTATCTTAATATATCCTGATCTTCTTGTTCATATCCTTACCCCCATTAAAGTGGATTTCCAACCCAGACTTATATTATTTAAAATATAATTCATATCATGTCATTTCTTCTCTTATTTGAATACTGCTAATCCCCTTCTAATATATATTTTTACATATATAATACATGCGTTGTTCGTTTTTTGTCTACCTTCAACTCCAACCAGAATTCAATTCCATGAGGCTAAGTATCTTTGCCTGTTTTGTTCACTGATGTCTTCCAGAAACCTAGGCGAATACTTGCATGTAATAATCCTCATTCAATACTTTTAAATGAAGAAATGTGTGATACCTTCATATTCTCAAAGTAACTACTTTCATGAGGCTGTGGTCTTAGCCACAAGTAGTTCTAGGCTTCTATCGTTATAACCTCAGCAGAGTTCTCTGAACAAGGCCCAGGGTTGGTCTCATACTTGTGCTTGAGCAATCATTGTGGCCTAGGTGCAAGAAATGGGGCATGCACAGCCTTCAAAACAATTTTATATTTTTTCTGAATATTAAAAAAAATGTATAACCAGTATCAAGTATACAAATGACTATCTGTGAAATTTTGAAAGGATGAGGAAAATTCACAGTAAATCAATAGAAAAATGACTAAATTATCAAATAAATTAAAATTACTCTTAAAGAGAAACCGAAAGAAGAAAACACTAAGGGTAATTTCAAATATATTCAAGACTGTTGGCAATCAGAGCGAGAGAAAATACACATAAATTGAAGTTCAAAAGATATGGATGAACATAAAAAAATGAAACAAAATAAAAAACAAATATTTACCACTAGGCTGATCATATGCTGGAAAGAGACTTCGGGGAGAGCCGATATATCTCTAGGATCTTATTTGATCATCAGTTATTTTCCTTCTATAAAGAATAATGCGATTTAATAAATTTTATTGTGATAAAATTCATTTTTGGTCATTTTCATATGTATAGTGAATTATGCAAACCCTGCAATTCTTTTTCTATAACAATGGTGGCAGAAAATTTACTCTCTTTTGAACAAGTTAGGAGTTTGACCTGGGATTCAGTTTCTGAGTTTTTGCATTTTTTTTTTTCAGTATTAATCTCAAATGGTATTTAGGAAGACATGCAACTCCATAAACCTTTTAACTATTCATGTGTCAGTTGGACACATGCGAGATGTATGTGAAAAATAATGGCTTCAATTTGTTGTTCATGGCGTCTGTAAACGTTTCTCCTTTTATTCTCTCCCTTTTGAAAAAATATAATTATTTCCATGCTTTCTATTTGCTATGTGTTGATATTTAATATTAGAAGTCTCTGAACTTTATGATTGATGAATGTAAGGGTGTTGTGGAAGATACCATGTGAAGTTAATTTAAATGCTGAGTTCGTTTTCTTGAATGAATTGATTGGCTGATGTAAAATCAGTTTTTATTGCTGCTAGTACTTAACACATAAACCTACCATTTACTTTTCTTTTTAAAAATGAAACAATTACCGGTTTATTGTGTGTATGCAACTTTTTCTTTTTTACTCTGCTGTCACTAAATTGAAGGTAAAATGTTATGGTTCTGCCTGAACTGTGAGTTCTGTGCTTCCAAGCAACAGATGACATAAAGATAGACAAGTCAGGCATGAGAGGAGTCTGGGAATATTCATGAAGCACCTGCCTTCAGGCTTATGTGAAGTAGTCAGGGTTTTCTTATTAGCATTCCATTTTTACACGATGTGCCCATTTCGTATCGTGTTCTTCTGCTCCATTGTCTAAATCTAAAGAAATGATAGCTTCCTACCGAGTGATTAAACTAGCATTCATTTTGTTTGGATGACATGCATTTATTTGATCTACTTTGATAAATGATTTAGATGGATGAAGAGGCAGATTGTTCCAGTAGTAAATATTTGACTTACGAGTAGGTTAGGCACTTTAAAAAACTGTAGTAATCCCTGCAAGCCATATTTGTTAATATTCAAATGCTATTTTATAAAGTATCATAAAAAGATGTGTTAATCATAATCCAAAACCAACCAGAGTAAAAAACAATGAATCTATGTTTCCAAAATTCCGTTATACCACCCCCTCCTCCTACCTTAATCTGTCCCATAATATCCACATATCCTGTAAGAATAAATTTAGTCTCAAAAGTGAAACTTAGGCATTGATCAGTTGATCTGCGAGATTATACTGCACTACTTGGTCATGCTCCATACTTAACAATGTAGCAAAATAACGAAAATAAAAAAGACACTTTGTTAAATTGATCACATAGGGCTTAATTAGTAATTACTGGGAAGACAGGCCTGGTGACCTACTTCCAAAAATCAGCCGATAAGAACAGTCCAATCCTCAACCAATTGTGAGGACGGTGCAGGATGGGGCCGAGTTTCCATTGGTTGTGCGTGGGTGTTATGGATTGAACTGTGGCCCCCCAAAATGTGTGTCTAGTTGGCTAGGCCATGATTCCCGGTATTGTGTGGTTATCCATAATTTTGTCATCTGATGTGATTATCCCATGTGTTGTAAATCCTAACCTCTATGATGTTAATGAGGCAGAATTATAGGCAGTTATATATTAATAAGGTAGAGCTCGATCTGTAGGATTAGGTTGTATCTTGAGTTAATCTCTTTTGAGATATAAGAAAGAGAATCAAGCAGAGAGCAGAAGGACCTCATACCACCAAGAAAGAAGTGCTGGGAGCAGCCCACGTTCTTTGGACCCAGGGTCCCTGCACTGAGAAGCTCCTAGACCAGGGGAAGATTGATGACAAGGACCTTCCCCCCCAAAACCCACAGAAAAATAAAGCCTTCCCCTGAAGCTGGCACCCTGAATTCGGACTTCTAAGCCCCCTAGACTGTGAGAGAATAAATTTCTGTTTGTTAAAGCCATCCACTTGTGGTATTTCCGTCATAGCAACACTAGATAACTAAGACAGTGTGGTTCCCATGAGTTGGGGGTGACTCTGTGGCAGCTAACAACAAAAGCAATTAGTAATCAAATAAACTATCATATAACATATTCCACCAATTTAAGGAAAATTGTTCTCTCTTTTTCTTTTTTTTAATCATTTATATCTTCAGCCTTATGGAAGTTAAACTAGAGAGGAAAACATCTGAATTCAAGGTTTTGATTATCAGTACACTAAATTACAAATGCTTGTACTTGAACAAATTATATTATGGTAATTTTTTCCTTTTCAGTGGTTGAAGACTAATTCGGGCTATTTATCATCATCTTTGAAAAAAAATAAAATAACAATATAGCCTGTTTAGGAGACACGTTAATCTCTCGTGTGACTCCAGGAGCAAGCAGAATCTTAAAAAGCATCTGAGAAATTATTTTGTAATATACTTCTTTTATTCTCTAAGAATATATCTCTAATATTCTTGACCAATTTAAAATACATATGCTAAGACAGTATTAGAGGCTGATGCTTTAGGAAATGGTGTCAAAGTAGGAATGTTTTGACTCAATTTATAGTCCTGGGGCCTTGGAAGAAAAGCTGAAAAACAGACTCAGGTGAGTAGTAAATTAGTATAAAACTATAAAAAATTATGTCTTCCTTTTACACATGATGTTATCTTTAGAACACTGAATAGCAAATGACAGGGCCGAGATTTGAACACAGGTTTGTCTGGCTCAGCCCCTACACCTTAGACCACTATACTTTAATTTAGTTTCTTGAGCGAGATAACCAGGGTTCAGACTCTTCCTCTTTACCTACTGGCTGATCTTGGCCAAGTTACTTAAACCCTGTATGTCAGGTGTTTTTTTTTTTTTTTTTCAGTTGTAAAATGGAGATAATAGTAGTAGTATGTTCCTCTTGAGACTGAATGAATTAATACGCTTAAAACACAGAATGGTCCTTGGAACATAATAAATGTTCAACTAATTTAGCAAGTCTACTAATATGGTTACACAGGGGTATGGCTTGCCATTAATCTTTGAGTGTTTTCTGGAGGTTACATTGTTCACAGTTTCATATTCTGTGTGTCATGGATTGAATTGTGTCCCCCAAAAATGTCAGCTTGGTTAGGTGATGATTCCCTTGTATGATTGTTTTATTGTCTACCATTTTGTCTTCTGATGTGATTTCTCTATGTGTTGCAAATCCTATCACTATGATGTAATAAGATGGATTAGCGGCAATTATACTGACGAGTTCTACAAGATTAGTTAGTGTCTTAAGCCAATCTTTTTTGAGACATAAAAGAAAGAAGCCAGCAGAGAGACACGGGAATCTCATAGCACCCAGAAAGCAGTGCTGGGAGCAGAGCATGTCCTTTGGACCTGAGATTCCTGAGCTGAGATGCCCCCAGACCAAGGGAAGACCAATGCATTACAAGGACTTTCCTCCAGAGCCCACGGAGATAGAAAGCCTTCCCCTGGAGCTGACACCCTGTATTTGGACTTGTAACCTACTAGACTGTGAGAGAATAAATTTCTCTTTGCTAAAGCTATCTACTTGTGGTATTTCTGTTATAGCAGCACTAGATGACTAAGATACTATTTTTTTTTCTTTTAAATGTATTTCTTGACATCTTGAGAAACTAACAAGTGCAATAGCTCTGATTAAGAAACAACTTTTTGTCTTTCTGTTTCCCAAAACAAGCCAAATTTGTTCCACTTTGGCCTTGACACATGGGGTTGCTACGCCTGTAGTGTTCTCCCTGTATTTCATGAAGTCGACTTCGTCACGTTATTCAGGCTTTAGCTCCACGATACCTCCTTAGGGTAGTTTTCCCTGACCCTCCATAGGGCCACCACCATAGCACCTGCTCCCATTTCCAGTCATTTTCTATCCTATTGATGTGATTATTTTCTTCTAATATCATTTATCTCTTGAATGGCCTGCGTATTCATTCATTTGCCTATTGTCTAATTTCTCTTCTAGAATGTAAGTTTCTTGAGGACAGAGATCATATCCTGGATTGGCCACACATTGTAGATATTACCTTCAACTCAGCAGACTTTTTTTTTTTTTTGAATAATTTTTATTGCACTTTAAGTGAAAGCTTACAAATCAAGTCAGTCTGTCACATATAAGCTTATATACACCTTACTCAATACTCCCACTTACTCTCCCCCTGAGTCAGCCCGCTCCCTCCTTCCAGTCTCTCCTTACGTGATGGTTTTGCCAGTTTCTAACCCTCTCTACCCTCCTATCTCCCCTCCAGACAGGAGATGCCATCACAGACTCAAGTGTCCACCTGATACAAGTAGTTCACTCTTCATCAGCATCTCTCTCCAACCCATTGTCCAGTCCCTTCCATGTCTGATGAGTTGTCTTCGGGAATGGTTCCTGTCCTGGGCCAACAGAAGGTTTGGGGACCATGACTGCCGGGATTCTTCTAGTCTCAGTAAGACCATTAAGTCTGGTCTTTTTATGAGAATTTGGGGTCTGCATCCCACTGTTCCCCTGCTCCCTCAGGGGTTCTCTGTTGTGCTTCCTGTCACGGCAGTCATCGGTTGTGGCCGGGCACCATCTAGTTCTTCTGGTCTCAGGATGATGTCAGTCTCTGGTTCATGTGGCCCTTTCTGTCTCTTGGGCTCATAGTTATCGTGTGACCTTGGTGTTCTTCATTCTCCTTTGATCCAGGTGGGTTGAGACCAATTGATGCATCTTAGATGGCTGCTTGTTAGCATTTAAGACACCAGACGCTACACTTCAAAGTGGGATGCAGAATGTTTTCATAATAGAATTATTTTGCCAATTGACTTAGAAGTCCCCTTAAGCCATAGTCCCCAAACCCCCGCCCTTGCTCCGCTGACCTTCGAAGCATTCACTTTATCCTGGAAACTTCTTTGCTTTTGGTCCAGTCCAATTGAGCTGACCTTCCCTGTATTGAGTATTGTTCTTCCCTTCACCTAAAGTAGTTCTTATCTACTAACTAATCAGTAAATAACCCTCTCCCACCCTCTCTCCCTCCCCCCTCGTAACCACAAAAGTATGTGTTCTTCTCAGTTTATACTGTTTCTCAAGATCTTATAATGGTGGTCTTATACAATATTTGTCCTTTTGCCTCTGACTAATTTCAGTCAGCATAATGCCTTCCAGGTTCCTCCATGCTATGAAATGTTTCACAGATTTGTCACTGTTCTTTATCGATGTGTAGTATTCCATTGTGTGAATATACCATAATTTATTTACCCATTCATCCGTTGATGGACACCTTAGTTGCTTCCACTTTTTGCTATTGTAAACAGTGCTGCAATAAACATGGGTGTGCATGTATCTGTTTGTGTGAAGGCTCTTATTTCTCTAGGGTATATTCCGAGGAGTGGGATTTCTGGGTTGTATGGTAGTTCTATTTCTAACTTTTTAAGAAAACGCCAGATAGATTTCCAAAGTGGTTGTACCATTTTACATTCCCACCAGCAGTGTATAAGAGTTCCAATCTCTCCGCAGCCTCTCCAACATTTATTATTTTGTGTTTTTTGGATTAATGCCAGCTTTGTTGGAGTGAGATGGAATCTCATTGTAGTTTTAATTTGCATTTTTCTAATGGCTAATGATCGAGAACATTTTCTCATGTATCTGTTAGGTGCCTGAATATCTTCTTTAGTGAAGTGCGTGTTCATATCCTTTGCCCACGTTTTGATTGGGTTGTTTGTCTTTATGTGGTTGAGTTTTAACAGAATCATATAGATTTTAGAGATCAGGCGCTGGTCGGAGATGTCATAGCTGAAAATTTTTTCCCAATCTGTAGGTGGTCTTTTTACTCTTTTGGTGAAGTCTTTAGATGAGCATAGGTGTTTGATTTTTAGGAGCTCCCAGTTATCTGGTTTCTCTTCGTCATTTTTGGCAATGTTTTGTATTCTGTTTGTGCCTTGTATTAAGGCTCCTAACGTTGTCCCTATTTTTCCTTCCATGATCTTTATCGTTTTAACCTTTATGTTTAGGTCTTTGATCCACTTGGAGTTAGTTTTTGTGCATGGTGTGAGGTATGGGTCCTGTTTCATTTTTTTGCAAATGGATATCCAGTTATGCCAGCACAATTTGTTAAAAAGACTATCTTTTCCCCAATTAACTGACACTGGTCCTTTGTCAAATATCAGCTGCTCCTATGTGGATGGATTTATATCTGGGTTCTCAGCTGTGTTCCATTGGCCTATGTGCCTGTTGTTGTACCAGTACCAGGCTGTTTTGACTACTGTAGCTGTATAATATGTTCTAAAATCAGGTAGAGTGAGGCCTCCCACTTTCTTCTTCTTTTTCAGTAATGCTTTACTTACCCGGGGCTTCTTTCCCTTCCATATGAAGTTGGTGATTTGTTTCTCCATCACATTAAAAAATGTCATTGGAATTTGGATCGGAAGTGCATTGTATGTATAGATGGCTTTTGGTAGAATAGACATTTTTACTATGTTAAGTCTTCCTATCCGTGAGCAAGGTATGTTTTTCCACTTATGTAGGTCCTTTTTAGTTTCTTGTAGTAGTACTTTGAAGTTTTCTTTGTATAGGTCTTTTACATCTTTGGTAAGATTTATTCGTAAGTATTTTATCTTCTTGGGGGCTACTGTGAATGGTATTGATTTGGTGATTTCCTCTTCGATGTTCTTTTTATTGATATAGAGGAATCCAAGTGATTTTTGTATGTTTATCTTATAATCTGAGACTCTGCCAAACTCTTCTATTAGTTTCAGTAGTTTTCTGGAGGATTCCTTAGGGTTTTCTGTGTATAAGATCATGTCATCTGCAAATAGAGATAACTTTACTTCCTCCTTGCCAATCTGATGCCCTTTATTTCTTTGTCTAGCCTAATTGTTCTGGCTAGGACTTCTAGCACAATGTTGAATAAGAGCGGTGATAAAGGGCATCCTTGTCTGGTTCCCGTTCTCAAGGGAAATGCTTTCAGGCTGTCTCCATTTAGGGTGATGCTGGCTGTTCGCTTTGTATAAAAAAAAAAAAAAAAAAATTATAGATGCCCTTTATTATGTTGAGGAATTTTCCTTCAATTCCTATTTTGCTGAGAGTTTTTTATCATGAATGGGTGTTGGACTTTGTCAAATACCTTTTCTGCATCAATTGATAAGATTATGTGGTTTTTGTCTTTTTTTTAATTTATATGGTGGATTACATTAATGGTTTTTCTAATATTAAAGCAGCCTTGCATACCTGGTATAAATCCCACTTGGTCGTGGTGGATTATTTTTTTGACATGTTGTTGAGTTCTATTGGCTAGAATTTTTTTGAGGATTTTTGCATCTATGTTGATGAGGGATATAGGTCTGTAATTTTCTGTTTTTGTGATGTCTTTACCTGGTTTTGGTATCAGGGATATGGTGGCTTCATAGAATGAGTTAGGTAGTATTCCCTTCTTTTCTATGCTTTGAAATACCTTTAGTAGTAGTGGTGTTAACTCTTCTCTGAACGTTTGGTAGAACTCTGTGGTGAAGCCGTCGGGGCCAGGGGGTTTTTTTGTTGGGAGTTTTTTGATTACCTTTTCAATCTCTTTTTTTGTTATGGGTTTATTTAGTTGTTCTACTTCTGATTGTGTTAGTTTAGGAAGGTAGTGTTTTTCTAGGAATTCAGCTATTTCTTCTAGGTTTGCAAATTTGTTAGAGTACAATTTTTTGTAATAATCTGATATGATTCTTTTAATTTCAGTTGGGTCTGTTGTGATGTGGCCCATCTCGTTTCTTATTCAGGTTATTTGTTTCCTTTCCTGTATTTCTTTGGTCAGTCTGGCCAATGGTTTATCAATTTTGTTAATTTTTTCAAAGAACCAGCTTTTGGCTTTGTTAATTCTTTCAATTGTTTTTCTGTTCTCTAATTCATTTAGTTCAGCTCTAATTTTTATTGTTTGTTTTCTTCTGGTGCCTGATGGATTCTTTTGTTGCTCAGTTTCTATTTTTTCAAGTTGTAGGGACAGTTCTCTGATTTTGGCTCTTTCTTCTTTATGTATGTGTGCATTTATCGATATAAATTGGCCTCTGAGCACTGCTTTTGCTGTTTCCCAGAGCTTTTGATAGGAAGTGTTTTCATTCTCGTTGCGTTCTATGAATTTCCTTATTCCCTCCTTGATGTCTTCTATACCCCAGTCTTTTTGAGCAGGGTATTGTTCAGTTTCCAAGTATCTGATTTCTTTTCCCTAATTTTTCTGTTATTGATTTCCACTTTTATGGCCTTGTGGTCTGAGAAGATGCTTTGTGATATTTCGATGTTTTGGATTCTGCAAAGGTTTGTTTGTTTTATGACCTAATATGTGTTCTATTCTAGAGTATGTTCCATGTGCGCTAGAAAAAAAAAGTATACTTTGCAGCTTTTGGGTGGAGTGTTCTGTGTAAGTCTATGAGGTCAATTTGGTTGATTGTAGCAGTTAGGTCTTCCATGTCTCTATTGAGCTTCTGACTGGAAGTCCTGTTCTCCGAAAGTGGTGTGTTGAAGTCTCCTACTATAATTGTGGAGTGTCTATCTCACTTTTCAGTTCTGTTAAAGTTTGTTTTATGTATCTTGCAGTCCTGTCATTGGGTGCATAAATATTTAATATGGTTATATCTTCCTGGTCCATTGTGCCTTTAATCATTATGTAGTGTCCTTCTTTATCCTTTGTGGTGGATTTAACTTTAAAGTCTATTTTGTCAGAAATTAATATTGCTACTCCTGCTCTGTTTTGCTTGTTGTTTGTTTGATATATTTTTTTCCATCCTTTTAGTTTGTTTGTGTCTCTAAGTCTAAGGTGTGTCTCTTGTAGGCAACATATAGATGGATTGTGTTTCTTTATCCAGTCTGAGACTCTCTGTCTCTTTATTGGTGCATTTAGTCCATTTACATTCAGCGTAATTATAGATAAGTAAGTGTTTAGTGTTGTCATTTTGGTGCCTTTTTGTGTGTGTTGTTGACAATTTCATTTTTCCACTTACTTTTTTGTGCTGAGACGTTTTTCTTTGTAAATTGTGTGTTCCTCATTTTCATAGTAGCTGAATTTATGTTTGCTGAGTCGTTATGTTTTTCTTGGTTTTTATTTTGAGTTATGGAGTTGTTATACCTCTTCGTGGTTACCTTAATATTTACCCCTATTTTTCTAAGTAAAAACCTAACTTGTATTGTCCTATATTGCCTTGTTTCCATCTCCATGTGGCAGTTCTATGCCTCCTGTATTTAGTTCCTCTTTTTGATTATTGTGATATTTTACATGTTGACTTCAATGATTCCCTGTTTTGAGAATTTTTTTATTTTTAAAATTAATCTTAATTTTTTTTTTTTTATTTCCCTATTTGAGTTGATATCAGGATGTTCTGTTCTGTGACCTTGTGTTGTGCTGGTATCTGATATTATTGATTTTCTGACCAATTTCCTCTAGTATTTCTTGTAGCTTTGGTTTGGTTTTTGCAAAATCTCTAAGCTTGTGTTTATCTGTAAATGTTTTTATTTCACCTTCATATTTTAGAGACAGTTTTGCTGGATATATGATCCTTGGCTGGCAGTTTTTCTCTTTCAGTGCTGTGTATATGTCATCCCATTGCCTTCTTGCCTGCATGGTTTCTGCTGAGTAGTCTGAACTTATTCTTATTGATTCTCCTTTGTAGGAGACCTTTCTTTTATCCCTGGCTGCTTTTAAAATTTTCTCTTTATCTTTGGTTTTGGCAAGTTTGATGATAATATATCTTGGTGATTTTCTTTTTGGATCAATCTTAAATGGGGTTCGATGAGCATCTTGGATAGATATCCTTTTATCTTTCATCATGTCAGGGAAGTTTTCTGCCAACAGATCTTCAACTATTCTCTCTGTATTTTCTATTACCCCTCCCTGTTCTGGGACTTCAATCACACACAAGTTATTCTTCTTGATAGAGTCCCACATGATTCTTAGGGTTTCTTCATTTTTAAAAATTCTTTTATCTGATTTTTTTTCAGCTATATTTGTGTCATTTCCCTTGTCCTCCAGGTCCCTCACTCTGTATTCCAATTGCTCAAGTCTGCTCCTCTAACTTTCTATTGTGCTGTCTAATTCTGTAATTTTATTGTTAATCTTTTGGATTTCTGAATGCTGTCTCTGTATGGATTCTTGCAGCTTATTAATTTTTCCACTATGGTCTTGAATAATCTTTTTGATTTCTTCCGTTGCTTTATCAGTGTGTTTCTTAGCTTTTTCTGTAGATTACCTTATTTCATTTCTGAGGTCATCCCTGATGTCTTGAAGCATTCTGTAAATTAGTTTTTTATATTCTGCATCCGACAATTCCAGGATCGTATCTTCATTTGGGAAAGATTTTGATTCTTTAGTTTGGGGAGTTGTAGAAGCAATCAAGGTCTGCTTCTTTATGTGGTTTGATATCGACTGCTGTCTCCGAGCCACCTGTAAGATATTGTAATGATTTATTTTGTATTTGCTCACTGAGTCTCATCTTGTTTTGTTTTCTTTCAGTATACATAGATGGGCTACTAGATTGCGCTGTCTTGATTGTTGTAGCCCTTGAATCACTTATGTCCTATTACCAGCTGGTTTGGGCTGTTATCAGATATATAAGCCTAAGAGTCCATTCACTATTCTTGAGTAGAATCTGATTTTGGGTCATCAAGTGTGTGGTGCAGACTGTCACCTATCCACCTAGAGGAGTAGTGGTGATAGTTATGTGCACCAGATTCTAGTAGCAGCAGGGGGTCACACTCCGGGGGGGGGGGGCAGGATGCTGACAGGCTTCCCCCAAGTGCCAGTAGGTAGTTGTGTCTCTTTTCCTAAAGCACTTTGGTGGGTGGGCTCTGCAGCTGTACCTTAGGCACCCAATGCAAGTACCTCTACAGATTGGTAGGTGTCACCATCCTTAGACCCCTAAGGCAGGAGGCTAGGTGGTGGTGAGGGGGCAGCTTCAGCCCTCAGTTCCCCATTGTGGGTCAGTGAGGGCTCTGTTGAATATGCAGAGATATCAGACCTGGGAAACTTCTTGTTCCAGTAATCAGCTAAAACAATTACAGTCAGATCCCTATCAGAATTGCCTTTTCATTATAATAGCCACCTTGTTCCCTGTAGGGATGAAAGCCCAAGACAGTGGATCTCATATGCTTGGCTGGAGCTGGTTCTGTATTTTTAGTTGAATTAGGGAAGGATTTTTGGTCCCTGGGTTTTTTTGTAGCTGCTTCTCTCAGGCTAGGAGAATGGGTTAGGAAAAGAGAAAAAAGAAAAACCCGCAGAGCACTTCACTCTCTGGCTCAGGAAATTCCAATGTTAATGAAGCCACCTGGGAAGGGGAGGGGAGGGATCAGCTAAATAGGAGAGAGTAGCACCCCAAATATAGACAAAGTTACTTATCTTGTTTGGTGATGACTGTTTTATCTGAGATTCGTGAGGGATGTGTAGCCTGTGTGCATTGGTTGGCTGGGTCGAGATTGCTCCCAAGGGTCAGGCCCACGTCCTGTGCGTGTGCTGTCTCAGAAGCCGTGGTCAGTTCCTCTGCCCCCAGTCCAAAGCCCAGTGCCAAGTTTCCCTGGCTGGGACGCCACACTCCAGGCTCCAAAATCAGTTGCTGCCTCCCGGTGACTTCTCCTCCTGTCAGCCTCGTCGCTGCGCTGCCTGCATGCACTGGCTGGGCTTCCCCTGAGGTCAGTTCAGGGGGCTAGGGCTGCGACATGTGTCTGCGCCGTCTCAGGATGCTGTGCTCAGCTCCCCTGCACCCGGTCCAAAGCCCAGTGCCAAGGTTTTCTGACTGGGACGCTGGCTCCAGGCTCCGAAAGCAGTCGTTGCTTCCCGTGGTTGTTCATTCTCAGTCTCTGTCACTCAGATCAACTCTTCAGATCTGTATTTGATGGTCAGGGTTGTAAATTGTCATGTATGTGATCGATTCACTTGTTTTTCCGAGTCTTTGTTGCAAGGGGGATCCGAGGTAGCTTCTACCTAGTCAGCCATATTGGCCCCACCCCCTCAACTCAGCAGACTTTTGAGGGGTATGGCATTGCTCTTTATTGATCTCTAGGTATCAGTTAGAAATATATACTCTTCTGCTGCTCACTACTTACCTAAAACTTGGTTGAAGCATTGGTGCTCCTGACATTTTAGACGTGGGCGAAAAGATTGCAAGAAGGCTGGTTGCAAACACAAGGAAGGGTCACTGGTGGACTCTGGAGAACTATGCACAGGCGTCTTGGGCGGCAGTTGGCCATAAGTGAAGGAGTGAAGGCCACTCAGAGCCTTGGTGTGAGGGTGGGTGCCTGTGCGTGTGAAGCTTTGACTCTTCATTGGTGACAGATGTCCTGGGGTCGTCCCAAAGAAGTCTGATGGAGAGGGAGTGCTAGGAGTTCAAGAACTTTGACCACTGCCATTCCTGTTTGGGTTGATTCTTGGGCCCTGTGATAGAATGTATGCGAAAGCTGGACAATGAATAAGGAAGACCTAAGAAGAACTGACACCTTTGAATTGTGGTTTTGGTGAAGAATATTGAATATACTACAAGCTGCCAAAAGATCAAGCAAATTTGTCATGGAGGAAGTACAATCAGAACGCTTCTTAGAAGCAAGGATGGTGAGACTTCATCTGACATACTCTGGACATGTTGTCAGGAGGGATCAGTCCTGGAGAAGGCCATCAAGCTTGGTAAAGTAGACAGTCAGCAAAAAAGGAGACCCTCAACGAAATGGACTGACACAGTGGCTGCAACAATGGGCTCAAGCATAACAACTATTGTGAGAATGTTACAGGACCAAGCAGTGTTTTGTTCTGTTGTACATAGGGTCTTTATGAGTCGGAACCCACTTGACGGCAACTAACAACAGCAACAACGTGTGGGTAATTTTACTGTATGGAATATCCTTTTGACAAAACTGTTTTTATTTGTAGGTTTGTTTTTGATCTTTAGGACTCTTTCCTTATTCAGCATATTCATTTATTTATCTATTTGTTCATTTATTCTCATTCTTGTAACAGTTACTGAGTTCCTTTTATTTTAGACACTAGAAATAAAGTGACAAGATGCTTACTCTCTGAGAGTTCATAGTGTGATAAAGGACAAAGACACACAACTAAAATAATACAATTGACATTTGTTAAAGTACTTGCATACGCAAACTGCTTTGACAGCAGAAAGGAAGAAATGATTAATTTTGAGTTGGGAATTTGAGAAGTCAAAAGGAGAGACTTATTAGAAATGATTCTATTTGAGCAAAGACTTAAAAGAATAGTATCACTTCTCGAAGTAGTGAAAAAAGAAAGCCCATGTAGCCAAGAGGAAATGATTACTCTGTGGTTTAGAAGAATAAGTACTTATTTCAGAGTTCAGATCCTTGGCAGTTGACCTTGAGGACACTGAATCAATTAGGGTGATTTTAGTTTGATGCTCCATCATAGCCCCTTTCCTAACCATGTGAAGAAAACTCTTTACCACCATACATGATCTTCACCCGTTTACTCAATTGCCGTTGAGTCGATTCCAACTCATAGTGACCCAGTAGAACAGAGTAGAATTGCCCCCATAGAGTTTCCAAGGAGTGCCTGATGGATTTGAACTGCTGACCTTTTGGTAAGCAGCCATAACTCTTATTCTCTACACCACCAGGGTTTCCATGCATGATCTTACATGGTTTGAAATCCCTTTAATAGTGTTGATCTCTCTTATATTCTCTGTCATAATTCGTTTTGTGCTGGCATCATGCTAAATTATAAGTTTCTAGCTCTCTTTTCCCCCATTGCCTTGCATAGATAAACTACAATGAGTTTGCTGAGTTAAGATATGCTGACTGTAAAACCATAGAACCAGAGTATAGGTACTGGAATACAGAAATCGATGTGAATTTTGTATGTCCCTGTGTATAGTACTTTTGCCTAAGATGGAAAAATTGAGTCCAATAATAATAACGCCTAGTATGTTATATGTATATAGGAGCCCTAGTGGTCCAGTAGTTAAAGCGCTCACCTGATATCCAAAAGGTTAGTGGTTCAAACCCATGGCCACTCGGTGGGAGAAAGATGTGGCAATCTGCTTCCATAAAGATTACAACCATGGAAACCCTATGGGGCAGTTCTGCTCTGTCCTATAGGTCGCTGTGAATCAGAATCAACTCAGTGGCAGTGGGTTTGGTTGGTTTGGTTATATTATATAATCTTATACTTCTGGAAGTACATGTATCAACATAGCAATGATTCCAAAGCAAGACTGACTAAATTTAAGTTTATAAACATTTGTTGAGTTGAACAGTTGAACAATTGAAAACAGGCAAGCTATACTTTCCTAGGAAATACAGAGCATATATTCAACAGATTCAGAGATATATTTAGGTTTTATGCCTCTTGACTTATATTTTTGTCTAAAAGTGACAAAATCGGTTCAATTAAAGCATTCCCGCATTGAATTATTTTGAAAGAAAGTAGATTAACCCATTTGACCTGTACAACATTATACTGGAGAATGGGGAATACAAAAATGTGTGTATTTTATTTTCTAGGTTATTATAAAATAGAGAAAGTTGTTGCTGTGTGCCGTATGGTCAATTCCAACTCATACTGACACAAAGGACAAAGTAGAACTGCCCAGTAGGGTTTCCTAGGCTGTAAACTTTACAAGAGCAGATCACCAGGTCTTTTCTCCCACAGAGCTGCTGGTGGATTCAAAGCGCCAACCTTTCGGTTAGCAGCTGAGCATTTACCATTGAACCACCAGGACTCTTTTTAAAATAGAGAATAAACCAAACCAAACCAGTTGCCACCGAGTCAATTCTGACTCATAGTGACCCTACAGGACAGAGTAGAACTGCCCTACAGAGTTTCCAAGGAGCGCCTGATGGATTCGAACTGCTGACCTTTTGATTAGCAGCCGTAGTTCTTAACCACTATGCCACCAGGGTTTCCAAAACAGAGAATAGTTACGGTTTTTTGGTACATGTATCTTTTATGAAATGACATTGTAAATTTTTTAATTCTAGTATTTTATGTGAATATCTTGGATTTCTTTGGGAATAAAAGCATTTTATAAAAAGGATAGTTCTTTTTTATCCTTTATATTATTTATTTTTCTTTTTATACGTGTTCGAACCTCTAATGTTGAATAATAATGTTGATTACAGTTATCACTGTAAACGTCCTAATTTTAAGTGAAATAATTTTAATGTTTTCTTGTTTAGAATCGTATTTGCTGTTGATTTGGGTAAATAATTATCATATTTAAGTTATTTTTGTCTATTTCTATTTTATATGAGGAATGAATATATTCACATTATTACTATTTTCTTGGCTGATTAATTTTCTTGTTTAAATTTTTTCCTATCTTCATCTATTCTGATGGAAGCTTTTGAAACCTTGGAGTCTGGGATTTGAGAAGAATATACGTGCTGTTAGATTTTTCTCATTATTCATACCTCCATTGTGAACCCTTTCAAACTGAAGACTGTTACTTCAAGCCGAATTAATTTTTCTTCGTTATTTCTTTATTGCCTTTCATGCAACTATTGCTCTTTCTTTTTCTGAAAATCCTGTTATTCGTAGTTTAGATTTTCTGAGTCTAACTCTTGAGTCTTGAATCTTCTTTCTCATCACGCTCGTGTCTTGCTCTCCTTGCTTTACACTGCTGGTGAGTTCAAACCAGACATTCTGTCCATTTCATTTTCCAGATCACTAATCTGATTCTGAATCACACTCATCCTTCAATTCATTTCCTGAAACTTTTGGCTCCTTCTTCTTTATTTTAGTTCCAAAAATACTTTATTTTGTGTGAGACTTCTGTATCCCTAATGAGACTCAGAAAATGGTTATAAATATGAACAATGACAATACTGGAATTAAGGAGTTTTTGCTCAGAAAAAACACCTTAAACTAATTAAAAGACAAGTTCCAGAATGAGAGAGGGCATTTTCATTACATACAACTAATAATGGATTAAGTATCAAGGATATGTAAATAAACCCTATGAATCAATACAAAAGCGTTAACAGTCTGATAGAAGAATGGAAAAAAATACATGAATAGCATATTATAGAAGAGATAATACATATTGCCAAGAAAGATACAAAGAGATTTTTCAGACTCGGTGGTAGTCAGAGAATTACATATCATAACATAATGAGTTCTATCTTACATTTATTTGGTTGGGGAAAAAATAAAAGCTCAATTATACTAAGTGATTAAGGGGATGTGAGTCCTCAGGGTCCTCTATATATTGCTTCTCGAAGTATAAATTGGTACAAATGATTCACAAAACGGTTGGGTATTACTGTGTATAGTTTCTATTATGTTATGATGAAGTGATTATGCTCCTGGCTATATATCCAAGAAAAAATCTTTTCTGTATACATCCGGAGGTATGCACAAGGATATTCATAGTAGCTCTATTCACAATAGCAAGTACATGGAAGCAATTCGAATACCCATTAGCAGAAGAGTGGCTGAATATAGTGGAATGGAATGAATAAACTATAGTGACACATATTATTATGGATGAATCTTAGCAACATAAACCATACAAATTTAAACTTAAAATTAAAATGAAAATATATTTTTAGGAAGAAATACAGATAAGGCAAAACTGTATGAAAAAGAAAGAAGAGGAATGATGAACACATGGTTTAGAAGGATTGTTCTCTTGGGAGAGGGAAGGAAGGGAATGATATGAGAAAGACCACATAAATATGTTTGGTGAGATCCTAGCTTTTTCACTATGTAGGTGTTTCACAGCTGCTTATAACATTAATCAAAAAGGATAAATGAATAAAAACAGAGGGCCATTCTTAGACCAGTTATGAGATTGTCACGTACTAAGTCTTACGATCAATCAAATTCTGTACACCATGGTTTGGGAAAAGTTGTCATTTATTTATTCTAGAAACATTATTTCTTCCCGTGGGCCCGTTCTGAGTCTTCTACTTCTTTCTCCTTTATTTTAAGCTGTCATCAGGATATGCTATTATTTTCTTTTGTCCATTTATTTAGGACTCAGTCCTACCTGCTGGCATAACTTTCATGGTGGTGATCCCCAGAGTGGTTGATGGTGCATTTGCTTTGCTCTTTGAGTCTTTGATTTCACAGCAGGGAGATTGGGAGTTCCTTGTTGAAGCCCCAGCAGAAAAGTATAACTGCTCATCAGTCTTCTTGTATTGTTCTTGCTTCAGTCATGCAGAGGCCACACTAGACACTGATGGGCATATGGTGCCCTTTCCCAACTCCAAGGATCTCTGATCTCTGTAGGTCAAGCTCTTGCCAAGATCTGTCTCACCCTGATCTAAACCATGGGTGGCTCCATCACTAGGCCCCAGGCAGTGTCTGTCCCCGAAGGGCACAAGTCTTGCCCCAGGTATTTTCATCATGATCAAAGAGACCTGAAGGCCCACTTGCCACCTCCAAATAATTCCTCTCTTTTGGCCATGGAACCTTCTTGACTCACAGGAGGTGGATGTGTTGGACTTGCGAGTGGAGAACCAGGAAGTTTAAAAATTGATATTTAGCCAGAAATCTCTACTATCTAAAATATTTTTTAATTTTAATTATAATTTTCCTTTCAATAGGATTACCAGCTCAGAATTATAGGAATTCTGTTTTTTTTTCTCTCTCTCATCTATTTATCATTTATCATCTATCTATATAGTCATTCATTTACTTATTCATAAATTATTTTTATTCTCCTTCATTTGCAATACTTGAATGTTCTTTTCAATTCTCACTTTGCTAAATAAAAGAAAGAAAAATCTTCAGGAATAACAAGCAAAGTTTGAACATTTACAGCTGACAGAGCAGGTTTGAGAATAATCTAACTTTGTGAATGGCTACAAAGGGTGCTAATTAAGTAGCAGGTGTTTTATCACCTATGTCTATTTGAAAAAAATGTAGCACAGATGCAGAAAGCTTAAGTACATCTATAGTTTGTATAACAAAACTCTATATTCATGGAGTTTCATCTGCCATTCTAAGCTCAAACCACACTTAGTGCCAGCCAATTAACACCTTGATTAAGCTATAGACCACCTGCAGCTTCAGCAATGTAGTGAAATCACTTTTTATATAAACTCACTGTAATACTTAGATTAAAACAGCAGAGCGAAATGGGGAAAAAAAGATTCACACATGGACTCTGGCATGCTCACATACACATCCGTATTCACTAAGGCATGTGCATCAACTGTCCCATTTATACTTCTCTCTTCATTTGCTTCATTCTCTCAGACATGGCTTTCCAGCAATGGGAGATTTGGCTAAAGGTCTTCCAGGCTCAGAAACCCACAGCTAGCAGACAGAAAAGAACATTATATCCTGTTCCCTCTACTCAAATTAAAAAAAAAGAAAAGACCAGGGAAGCACTCTGATTTGCTTAGCTCCGTGCACACACTGTTTCTGAATGTGACTGGGTACTCTAGTTAACCAGGTTTAGATTAGATGCCTGATCTTGTTGCCAAGGTCATCGGATATGACTGGTAGTCCCCGTCATAACTCTGTGGTGGGAACAGGTTACCAAAATATTTTTGGCTTGGAAAAAATAACCTAAATGAAGAACGTAGGACAGCTGATATATGCATATATTGTTGGATATTCAATTCATCATTTAAATTCTTTGTCTCCTACTTTTTTTTTTTTTTTAGCAAAATCTACATTGCTTACTTATGAATTGTGGAGTAGATTCTTTTCATATTGAAAAAAAAAAAAAAACAGTGACTGCCTGTCATGGATTGTATCCCCCCAAAATATGTGTCAACGTAGTTAGGCCATGATTCCAAGTATTGTATGACTGTCTACCATTTTTGTCAATATTTTAAGAGAATTGTATACAAGTTCAAAATAATGGCCAAAAAATAACTACCATTTACCAAAAGACAATGATACTTAGAACACAAGCAATAGAGATCAATAACATGCAGTGCCATGCACTGAATTGTGTCCCCCAAAAGTATCTGTCAACTTGGCTAGGTCATGATTCCCAGTAACGTATGATTGTCTACCATTTTTGTCATCTGATGTGATTTCTCTATGTGTTGTAAATCCTATCATTATGATGTAATGAAATGTATTAGTGGCAGTTATATTGATAAAATCTAAAAGATTAGATAATGTCTTAACCATTGTCTTTTGAGATATAAAAGAGAGATGCAAGCAGAGACAGGGGGACCTCATACCACCAAGAAAGCAACGCTGGGCACAGAGTATGTCCTTTGGACTCTAGGTTCCTGTACAGAGAAGCTCCCAGTCTAGGGGAAGATTGATGAAAGGACCTTCCTCCAGAGCCAACAGAGAGAGAAAGCCTTCCCCTGGAGCTGATGCCCTGAATTTGAACTTCTAGCCTACTGGACTGTGAGAGAATAAATGTCTTTGTTAAGCTATCACTTGTGGTATTTCTATTGTAGCAGCACTAGATGACTAAGATACCACCCATCAGAGAAAACTGAGATCAGTTAAGATATTTTTAAACAGAAAAGTGACGTTTTGAATAATGAGTTTCATGATACCTTATCTAGTAACAGTTTGTAGGATTTATTGGAACTTGAAAAAATAGGAAACTATTATGATCATACTGGTGCAAAGTTGGAAAAGGAGGAGAATTAGAGCTATAAGGGTAGGTCTGTATTTGTAAAGGAAGGCTCTACAATAAGGGTGTCAACAGGCGAAGATGGTTATATTCGCTGTGCCTCAAAGGCTGCAGTAGTTTTGAATGAAATTTTTCTCAACTCATCATTACAACAACAACAACAAATTAAAAATCCAGCAGAATGGTGGAAAGATTGAGAATACAGGAACACCAATATAAACTAGAGGAAAAAAAAGATTTGACTTTGCACAGCTCATTTTATTTAGCTTGTTATAGTATTGGTTATTCAGGACTATGAGAAGAAATCCATCTAGTTATTCAGGACACAACATCAGAGTGCATTCTTAATAAAAGGGCTCAGAGACTGCCATGACCTTAAGTATTGTCATTCCATAACCATCCTGTAAAATGGAAAAAAAGAAGATTCTGGTATTTTATTATGTTCTACTCTCTGAGGAGAAAAAGGCAGTTTTAAGTCAAATTTATTCCAAGTCTAGTAAAAGTTAATCAAAAAATCCTTTGAAATTTGTTTGGCTAATTGCAAAAGATCAATAAATAGTCACTGAAATTTAATGTAATGAAATAGCATACCATTATATATATATGTATAAAAAATATGTGTATATATATATACACACACATATATGTATATAATATTTTATATATATATATATACATATAGCATTCCTGGTTCCAACCAGGAATATCATTGGTGATGTCAGATGGATGCTCACTGAAAGCAGAGAGTACCAGAAGGATGTTTACCTATGTTTTATTGACTGTGTAAAGTCATTCAACTGTGTGGATCATAACAAATTATAGATAACATTGCAAAGAATGGGAATTCCAGAACACTTAATTGTGCTCATGAGGAACCTGTACACAGATTAAGAGGCAGTCGTTCGAACAGAACAAGGGGATATTGCATGGTTTAAAATCAAGAAAGGTATGTGTCAGGGTTGTATCCTTTCACCATACTTATTCAGTCTGT
Organism: Loxodonta africana; assembly: GCF_030014295.1. Lineage (NCBI taxonomy): Eukaryota > Metazoa > Chordata > Mammalia > Proboscidea > Elephantidae > Loxodonta > Loxodonta africana. Next base: position 32,720,989 of record NC_087347.1, on the reverse strand, counting down.
ATGTTGAGCAAAGAAAGTTCGAAAAGCTGGCCTATATGAAGAAGAATGTGGCATCAGGTTTGATGAAAGGCTCATTGACAACCTGCAGTATGCAGATGACACAATCTTGCTTGCTGAAAGTGAAGAGGACTTGAAGTACTTACTGGTGAAGATCAAAGACCACAGCCTTCAGTATGGATTACACCTCAACATAAAGTAAATGAAAATCCTCACAACTGGACCAATAAGCATGATAAATGGAGCAAAAATTGACATTGTCAAGGATTTCATTTTACCTGGATCCACAATCAATGCCCATGGAAACAGCAGTCTGGAAATCAAATGGCGTATTGGGGCAAATATGCTGCAGAAGACAACTTTCAAGTATTAAAAAGCAAAGATGTCACTTTAAGGACAAAGGTGCACCTGACCAAAGCTATGATATTTTCAGGCATCTCATGTGCACGCAAACGCTGGACAATATATAAGGAAGAATGAAGAATTGATGCATTTGAATTAGGGTGTTGGCAAAGAATATTAAATGGACTGCCACGAGAAGGAACAAGTCTGTCTTGGAAGAAGTACAACCAAAATGCTCCTTAGAAGCAAGGATGGTGAGACTTTGTTTCACATACTTTGGACATGTTATCATTATCAGGAGGGACTAGTACCTGGAGAATGACATCAGACTTGGTAAAGTAGAGGGTCAGTGAAAAAGAGGAAGACCCTCGACAAGATGGGTTGACACAGTGGTTGCAACAATGGACTCAAACATAGCAATGATTATGAGGATGGTGCAGGACTGGGCAGCATTTCGTTTTGTTGTACGTAGGGTTGCTCTGAGTCAGAACTAAAGGGCCGTTAACAACAATAGCAACAAAAAACATTGGTGTTCATATTTCTGTTTTAATCCTTCGGGTATATTCCTAGCAGTGGAATTGCTGGGTCACATGGTAGTTCTCTTTTTTAGTTTTTTGAGGGACTGCCCCACTGTTTTCCACAATGGCTATCCAATTTGACATTCCCACCAGCAATGGACAACGGTTCTAATTTCCCCACATCTGTGCCAACCTTTGTTATTTTCTGTTTTTCTCTCTTTTTTAAAAATATTGTGTTTTAAGTTAAAGTTTACACAGCAAATTAGGTTCCCATTTAACAATTTTTATAAAATTCTTCCATGACATTGGCTACATTTTTCATAATGTGTCAGCGTTCTCATTATTTCCATTCTGTTTGTTCTGTTTCCATTAATCTGGCTTCCCTGCCTCTCCTTAGCTTCTTATTTTTGTTTAGGGTAAATATTGTTTGGTCACATATAGTTGATTCAGAGCACAGTACTTATGGGTGATATTGCTTATTTTATAAGCCAATTTATAATTTGGATAAAGGGGCAATTGCGAGTGGCTTCAGTTCCAAGTTCAAAGGGAATGTTAGGGAAATAGTCTCAGGGGTTCGTCTAGTCTATCAGTCCAGTAAGTCTGGCCATTTTTAGGGATTTGTGTTTTTTTCTACATTTTTATCCCCATTTGGGGGGACCTTCTATTGTGTCCCTGCTCAGAATGGTGGGTGGTAGTAGCTGAGTACCATCTAGTCCTGGTCTCAGGCTAGATTAGGCTATGATTCATGTTTGTACATATGCCTACAGATACACCTATATATGCACACCCATACTGACATGCTCCTTCCTATACACATCTACCTATGTGATGAATACATATCTACCTATGTAATCAGACACATATTTTTTGTTATTATTGTTGCTGCAAAATTGTATGTTATAGCATTTGCCAAAACTGTCCCTTATTCTTGAGTACTTCTTAATGTCTTCATATACTTTGGACAAGTTGTGCAGACTTCTTCCATCACCACGAATAACAACTGTCTACAATCACTCTCCCTCTGCCATCCCTGGTAACCATCAAAGAACTCTGCTTTCTGTGAGTATACCTATTCTTGACTTTTTATAAAAATGAGACTATACAACATTTGTCTTTTGTGATTGATTTATTTCACTCATTATGATGTCCTCCAAATTTATCCATGTTTTAAGATGTTTCACGGACTCATCATTATTTTTTTAGTTGTGTAGTATTCCATTTGTATGTATGTGCCACAGTTTGTTTATCCATTCATCCATTGAGGGGCACTTAGGCTGTTTCCATATTTTTGCTATTATGAATAATGCTGCAGTGAACATAGATGTGCATATGTCTATTCATGTCACTGCTCATATCTCTAGGATATATACCTACGAGTGAGACTGCTGGATCATATGATATTTCTATTTCTCGCCTTTTGAAGAATCACTATACCATTTTCCATAGTAGTTGTACCATTTTACAATCACATCAGTGGTGTATAAGAGTTCCAGTCTCCCCACAACCTCGCCATCATGTTTCCTTTTTTTTAGATCAGTGCCATTTTCACAGGGATGAGATGGAATTGCACTATAGTTATGATTTGCATCTCTGTTGGTTAATGACTGTGAGCATCTTTTCATGTGTTTGTTAGCTGCCTGAATTTCCTCCTTGGTGAAGTGTCTGTACATGTCCTTAGCCCATTTTTGATTGGATTGTTTATCTTTTTGTTGTTGTGTTGTTGAAGTTTTCTAGATATTTTAGAGATTAGATGCTTATCAGATATGTGGTTACCAGAGATTATTTTCCTTGTCGTATGTTCTCTTTTGTTGATGTTTTTTGATGAACATAAGTATTTAATTTTTAGGAGGTCCCAGTTACCTAATTTGTCTTCTGTTGTTCATGCTTTTGTAATTGTGCTTGATAGACTGTTTATACCAAAAATTAGGTCCACTAGTTCTGTCCCTATGTTATCTTCCAGGAACTTTATAGTTTTAGCTTTAACATTTAGGTCTGTGATCCATTTTGAGTTAGTTTTTGTGTATGGTATAAGATACGGATCCTGTTTCATTTTTCTACAAATGAATACCCAGCTTATCATCTCACTTTTTTGGTAATATCTTTTAATGAACAAGTTTTTAATTTTTATAGGGCTCCATTTACTTATTTTGTCTTTTGCTTTTTATAAAATGCTGCCAGAAAAGATTAAAGAAGATTTAAATAAATGGGAAGATAGTCTGTGCTCATGGATTGGAAGACTTAATAGTGTTAAGATGTCCATACTACCCAAAGCAATCTATAGATTCAAGGCAATTCCAATCAAAATTTTAACAGCCCTCTTCACAGAAATGAAAAAAACTAATCTCAACTTTATATGGAATGGTAAGAGGCCCCGAATAGCTTAAGGATGTTAAAGGACAGAAACAAAGCAGGAGAACTCACAATTCCTGATTTTAAAATGTATTATATAGCTACAGCAATCAAAACAGCCTGACATTGGTATAATTGATACATAGATCAGTGGAAAAAAATTGATAGTCTAGGAATAACTCACATGTCTGTGGTCAACTGATTTTTTACGAGGGTGCTATGTCCATTGAATGGAGAAAGAAAAGTCTGTTCAATGAATGGTGTTGGAAAAATTGGATTTCCACATGCAGAGGATCTGTGTCTCACGCCATGCACAAAAACAAGTTCAAGTTCATTGCAGCACTCTTCACAATAACAAAAAGATGGAAACAACCTAAGTGCCCATCAACAGATGAATGAATAAAGAAATATGCAATAAACATGCACAATGGAACAATACAAAGCAATAAAGAACAATGATGAATCTGCGAAACATCTCACAACCTGCATGAATCTGGAGGGCATTATGCTGAGTGAAATAAGTCAATCACAAAAGGACAAATAATGTATGAGACCACTATTATAAAAACTAAAGAAAAGGTTTACACACAGAAAAAATTATCCTTGATGGTTACGAAGGAGGGGAGTTGTGGGGAGGGGAAATCACTAACTAGGTAGTCCAAGCCCAAGCCTGTTGCCATCAAGTCAATTCTGACTCATAGTGACCCTGTAGGACAGAGCAGAACTACTCTATAGTGTTTCCAAGGAGCAGCTGGTAGATTCGAACTGCTGACCTTTTGGTTAACAGCCGAACGCTTAACACTAGCACCTGAACCCCTGAAACTATCGCACCTGGACGCCCTTCTAACTCAGAACTGAAGCCAATTCCGGAGTTCTCCTTTCAGCCAAAGATTAGACAGGCCTATAAAATAAACAATAACACATGTGAGGAACATGCTTCTTAGATCAATCAAATATACAAGACCATATGGGCAACATCTTCCCAAAACTGGGTGAATGGAAATGGGGGACCAGAGGTAGAAGATGGGAGAGTGCTGGCATGTTGCGGGAATTGCAACCAATGTCACGAAATAATTTGTGTATAAATTTTTGAATGAGAAACTAATTTGTTCTGTAAACTTTCACCTAAAGCACAATTAAAAAAAAAAAAACAAAATGGATTAAAGACCTATGAAAACTAAGACCATAAAATTCTTAGGAGAAAATGCAAGGGTAAGGCTCTCAGGCCTATGAAGGAATTTTTAACAGGTATTTGACAATATGCAATTGTGGGAACTGATTAATCTCTGTAAGACTGATGCCTTTGCATCTGATGTTGGAATTTGAAATTTTCTAGACAGGTAGTTGGGAAGGGAAGACGGATGTAAAGTGAGGAGGCACAAAGACAAGATGGAAACCATAGGCAGGAGCTGGAACACACAAGGATAGGGTTTACAGGTGTCACTTCTCATTGCCCCCTAGCTTTGATAATGTGGATATCCTGTGGGGGGTGGGAGAGACACAGAGATATGCACATACCTGGCCTAGAAGTTAGAGAACCTGAGGAGGATCCATGAAAAGTTGGAGTAGTTGTTAGTCCAGCTGATACTCATGCCTCAGAGAGGTACAGGCAGATTGATTACAAAAAGTATGATCTACAAAACACCTGGCGACCCTGCTTTGACATTTTAAACGTAAAAATAAATGACTGCTGCTTGCTTCTACCTCGAAAATTGCATGAAAAAAAAAATCTGTATATATCTTGTGGCCCACCCTAATTGCAAATATACCCAGATGGGAATCCTGGGAAACACTAACCTAGCCAGGTTTACACATTACAAAGCCACCCCAGCTCACTCCTGTTCACTGTGAAAACCACACACCCGTTTTTAAACCATATTTAATTTACAAGTAAATATAATAACAAATACAAAAGTAGTGCTTCTGTCTACCATGAAAACATGATACAACTGTGCTGTGTACAACCGAACATGTATACGCTTATTTTTTCTTCAAAACAGTACACAAAGTAAGGCCCTTGTTACCTAGTCTTCAGTTCACAAGGGGCTGTGCAGCCCCGCCAGTCAGGCTCCCCGGGAAGGGAGGGGAGAACTGGTAACAGAGCCCCTGGCCAATGATTTGTCCCCTTCCCCACCGAGTGGCCTCCTCAAGGTCTGGAGTGAGGGGGCGGGGGAGGATTACTGGACCGCTCTGGCACAGGTGGACCGGCAGGGCGTGTGAGCAGGCGAATTGGCCTCTCCTAATTGCCCCATACCTCGAATGTTTAATATAATGGACTTTACTGGGGTTGGTTGCTGACAATGGTTGTATGTTATGTTGTATGTTACATATGTTTGTAATTCCGGGGCTGCCTATACAACTGTATGGGACCACAGATGTGTGTGTATATGTTCCCACAAGTTGCCTGAACAGACATCATGCAGCACAAGACTATATATACCGTACCAAAAAAAAAACAAAAAACTTATCATTGTGTCAATTTTGACACATGATAACCCCATGTGTGGCAGAGTAGAACTGTTCCATAAGTTTTTCTTGGCTGTAATGTACAGAAGTAGGTTGTGAGGCCTTTCTTCTGTGGTGCCACTGAGTGGGTTCGAACTGCCAACATTTATGTTAGTAGTAACTAGTCTAGCACAAACTGTTCCCACCAGCCAGGGACACAGGCACACACATATATATAGTGGTTGTTGGTAGTTGCCGTCTAGTCGATTCTGACTCATGGTGACCCCATGTGTGCAGCATAGAACTGCTGCATACATACAGTTTTCAAGGCTGTCACCTTTTGGGAGCAGATCGCCATGCCTGCCTTCCAAGGTGAGTTCGAATGGCCAACCTCTGGGATAGTAGTCGAGTGCTTAAAAAAATCTGATTTTTTTCAATAAATGGAAAATCAGGCTGCAGTGGGACAAATATAAAGATGATTCAGAGAATAATTTGACAAAGTAGAAAGGTTGCTGGTTTTAATTTTTATGTATTTTTGTATGCTTTGGATGCTTTTAGCAACTTTCAAAGCAGCATGTTCTTATAGGGTTATTAGTTTTGGAGCCTTGAAATTACTTTCTTGGGAAAATATTTACAGAAAGAAAGACAGCGTCTTAGAAAATTTGGGACCCTACATCTTCTGTTAAAACCAAAGACTTTCTGTTTGTTTTGTTTTTTTAACGGCTTACCATTAAAATCTAATCTCCATAAGGAGAGAAAATGTATCATCTATATTTATACTACCTTTTCTGTGAATATCTTTTTTCATCTAGAATTTTGCTCTGATTGTTTTTCAAAAAAGAAAAATGTGGTATACGGTTTGGATTAGCTACAAAAAATGCACTTACAATCACCTCCTTTGTCTTTCATTACTTTAGAGGGTGGAAATCAAGAATTTTAGGTTATTGATTCCTCAGGTTTTCTTGCAGCTATGATTACTCACGCAACGTGGTTCTGGTCACGAGGAGGGATTTTCTTTCTGAATAAAAAAGGCCTTGCTTCACCAGGAAGAAATCCTTTGCCCTTTCCTCTTCTTCTGAATTAAAATCTTACAAGACCCCTTCTCCAGTCTCATCTTGAGCCGTCGTCTTCCCCATCTTTCCCTGGCCCATACTCTAGTACTAACTCTTGCTTGAATGCACCCTGTGCCGAAGACACTCTCTAGCACTCTCTTTCTTTTGGTATCAGTTTACTCGTTACTTCCTAGAGAAGTGGCCTTCTCCAACCAGCTTCTCTGGCCTATATGAGGTTTCTTCATTCATGCATTCCTGTGTAGCTCTCGTCATACTTTTATGTATGTGATGAAATATCTGGCCACAAGCAACTTGAGCAACTGTCTTATTAATCCTTGTACCATAAACGGAGTCAGCTTTCATTGAGCCAGGCATGATGCGGCAAAAAAAACTTTGTATTTTACATGTAAAATTTAGGCTGTCTTCATTATAATATCTTATTTTATAGGTGAGGCAAATGAAATAGTGAAAAGTAGGAATGAGTGGCAGAGCGTGATAAAATGCAAACAGCTGGCTCCAGAGCCTGTGAGCCTGACTACTATGACCTACTGCCTTTCTACAAGTGTGCTCAAGACTGAAGAGAGTTGAGATAATTTATATGTAAAATAACATTATGAGCCACTCTATTGTGCATGTTTTAAGTGATGTTCTACTGAATTATTTTTTATGTATTCTTTAATATAGCTTATGTCTAAGTAGCTATTGCTTTTAATAACTTCTTTTGCTATATCTCTAATGTTATATGTGAAAGCTGTTATCAAGTTTTAAACTACATGAGAAACAGTGCAGGAATTTTTAGAAAATATATATTCTTTAAGCTTTTCTGCCAGATATTCTGATTCAACAGTACTAAGGTAAGGGTGCAGTAATCTTTAAAAAAAAAAAAAGTGTACTCACAGATACAGTGGGGCTCAGTGATAAACATTTAAATAAATACTACATTAAAAAATGTAGTAAAATTGAAACAGCTTTTGTGCTAGAAACAAAAAACTGCAGTTAAAAAGTTAAAACACATTATCAACTATTTTAACATAGAACTCTCTTTTTAATAACCTCGTAGGCCAAGGTTATTATATTTATTTTTAGATTCCCTCTGGATGGTATAAATAAAAATGGTATAATGCCTACTGAAGACCAAAGTGGATTAAACAGGATACTAAAAGGTGATTTTTGATTCACAAAGCAACCTGCGGGGCTTTTTAAATACAGTTAAGTGCAATAAACAAAGCCATTTCAAAATGAGGCAGAAGGAATTTTTTCTACTTTTAATAACAATATGTTATAGTTGGTATTTTATCTGTTGTCTAATTATTACACTTATTTTGTTTTTGTGCTGTTGATTGTATTTTACTATGTGATTAAGCAAAAATACACACAACCAACTATTCCTTGCTATTATTTATGTATTTATATTTGCATTTATGTACATATGTACATATGTATGTGTGTATGTACTTAAGTGGTGGTGGTCCATGGTGGTACTGGGTCTCTGGTTGCTGTTTCACCATGTGTTTGTGTAATATTACACAGTACTTTCTATTTTAAATATTTGTTTAGTGTGCATACAAGCTACCCAATTATGAAAATAAAAGTTGGAAAATTCTTGCAGAATATGCATCAATAGATTTTAAACAAAAAGCTTCACAGGTGTTAATAAAAATTTCCTTGCTTCTCAATGATAGTATAGATTACTTTCTCACTGAACAGAATTTTTTATTTTTTTGGAATGGATAAAACACAAAAGAGACATATATTCTAATAATTATTAGAATGTACAGATTTTCAAACAATGTATTGCAGTGGGAAAATCTGCTGTAAAAGACCTCTTTAAAGTATTAAAAAGCAAACATGTTGCTTTGAGGACAAAGGTGTGCCTTACCCAAGCCATGGTATTTTCAATTCGCTCATATGCAGGTGAAAGATGGACAATAAGTAAGAAAGATCAAAGAAGAATTGATGCTTTTGAATTATGGTGTTCGTGAAGAAAATTGAATATACCATGGACTGCCAGAAGTGTGAACAAATCTGTCTAGGCCAGAATGCTCCTTAGAAGCAAGGATAATGAGACTTTTTCTCGCATGCTTTGTACATGTTATAAGGAGAAACCAGTGCCTTGAAGACATCATGCTTGGTATAGTTGAGGGTCGGTGAAATGAGGAAGACCCTCAGTGAGATGGATTGACACAGTGGCTGCAACAATGAGCTCAGGAATGGGCAACATTTCATTTTGTTGTACATGGACTGACTTCATGGCACCTAACAACAACACATTTTTGTTAAGATCTACATTTAATTTAATGATGAGGTTATTCCCAAATGTTTGTCTTTCTCTAGTGTGGATATGATTCCAGAAATAAACTCATTGGACTTCTTAAGCATGCCTCAATTTATTCTCAAACTTAAATTGATTGATATTTAATGTGCCTCACTATGTGAAAATAAGATATACTGATTTGTTTCTCTTGATATAAAAACAATGGATTTGGGGGGCGGAGCCAAGATGGCGGACTAGGCAGATGTTACCTCGGATCCCTCTTACAATAAAGACACGGAAAAACAAGTGAATCGATCACATACATAACAATCTACGAACCCTGAACAACAAACACAGATTTAGAGACGGAGAACGAACTAATACGGGGAAGCAGCGATTGTTTCCAGAGCCTGGAGCCAGCGTACCAGTCAGGTACGGCACAAGCACAGAGACCTGCTCCACCCCCCTGAACTAACCCCGGGAGGGGGACCAGCTGGTTCCACGGGCGGCGTGGGACGCAGCCGGTAGGAGAAGTCCCCGGGAGGCAGTGACTGATCTTGGAGCAGAAAGAGCAGCATCCGAGCCGGGGAACCGTCCCGCAGGGATTTGGACTGCACGCAGGTACGCCATAAACACGGAGAGTTGCTCCACCCCCTGAACTAACCCCGGGAAGGGGACCAGCCGGGTCGCGCGGGCGGCGTGGGACGCAGCCGGTAGGAGAAGTCCCCGGGAGGCAGCGACTGGTATTGGAGTGGGGAGAACAGCGTTCCAGCCGGGACACTCTGTCGCGGCACAAGCACGGGGAGCTACTCCACCCATCTGAACTAACCCCGGGAGGGGGCCTACCTGGTTCAAGGGGGCGGCACGGCCACGCGGCTGGAGGGACGAGAAGTCCCCGGGAGGCAGCGACTGATTTCGGAGTTGAGAGTGCACCGTCCCAGTAGGGGAGCCTTGACGCTGGGCGTGGGGCTGGAAGTGGAGGATCTGACCGTGCCTCCAGCGGGCCAGACCCCCTGGGGGCAATCTCCACACAGTCAGCACACATAGGCGACGCGCCCGCGGGAATCTCAGATATAACAGTCATTCCAAGCAAGACAAGCAACTCTGGCTATATTCTGAGGTGCTACTCTCCTATCTCTCTGTTCCCTCCCCCACCCTCCCCAGGCGGCTTCATTAACATCTGAATAGCCTGAGCCAAAGGGAGAACTCTGATAGGGATCTGACCGCAGTTTTTTTTTAGCGGATTTTCTGGAAAAACTAGTTTCCCAGTGATGGCTCGGAGACAACAATCCATATCAAACCACTTAAAGAAGCAGACCGTGACAGCTTCTCCAACCCCCCAAACAAAAGAATCAAAATCTTTCCCAAATGAAGATACAATTTTGGAATTATCAGATACAGAATATAAAAAACTAATTTACAGAATGCTTAATGATATCACAAATGAAATTAGGATATCTGCAGAAAAAGCCAAGGAACACACTGATAAAACTGTTGAAGAACTCAAAAAGATTATTCAAGAACATACTGGAAAAATTAATAAGTTGCAAGAATCCATAGAGAGACAACATGTAGAAATCCAAAAGATTAACAATAAAATAACAGAATTAGACAACACACTAGGAAGTCAGAGGAGCAGACTCGAGCAATTAGAATGCAGACTGGGACATCTGGAGGAGCAGGGAATCAACACCAACATAGCTGAAAAAAAATCAGATAAAAGAATTAAAAAAAATGAAGAAACCCTAAGAATTATGTGGGACTCTATCAAGAAGGATAACCTGCGGGTGATTGGAGTCCCAGAACAGGGAGGAGGGACAGAAAACACAGAGAAAATAGTTGAAGAACTCCTGACAGAAAACTTCCCTGACATCATGAAAGACGAAAGGATATCTATCCAAGATGCTCATCGAACCCCATTTAAGATTGATCCAAAAAGAAAAACACCTAGACATATTATCATCAAACTCACCAAAACCAAAGATAAACAGAAAATTTTAAAAGCAGCCAGGGAGAAAAGAAAGGTTTCCTTCAAGGGAGAATCAATAAGAATATGTTCTGACTACTCAGCAGAAACCATGCAGGCAAGAAGGGAATGGGACGACATATACAGAACACTGAAGGAGAAAAACTGCCAGCCAAGGATCATATATCCAGCAAAACTCTCTCTGAAATATGAAGGCGAAATTAAGATATTTACAGACAAACACAAGTTTAGAGAATTTGCAAAAACCAAACCAAAGCTACAAGAAATACTAAAGGGTATTGTTTGGTCACAGAACCAATAATATCAGATATCAGCACAACACAAGGTCACAAAACAGAACGTCCTGATATCAACTCAAATAGGGAAATCACAAAAACAAACAAATTAAGATTAATTAAAAAAAAAATACACATAACAGGGAATCATGGAAGTCAATAGGTAAAAGATCACAATAATCAAAAAGAGGGACTAAATACAGGAGGCATTGAACTGCCATATGGAGAGTGATACAAGGCGATATAGAACAATACAAGTTAGGTTTTTACTTAGAAAAATAGGGGTATATAATGAGGTAACCACAAAAAGGTATAACAACTCTATAACTCAAGACAAAAACCAAGAAAAACGTAACGACTCAACTAACATAAAGTCAAACACTATGAAAATGAGGATCTCACAATTTACTAAGAAAAACGCCTCAGCACAAAAAAGTATGTGGAAAAATGAAATGGTCAACAACACACATAAAAAGGCATCAAAATGACAGCACTAAAAACTTATTTATCTATAATTACCCTGAATGTAAATGGACTAAATGCACCAATAAAGAGACAGAGAGTCACAGACTGGATAAAGAAACACGATCCATCTATATGCTGCCTACAAGAGACACACCTTAGACTTAGAGACACAAACAAACTAAAACTCAAAGGATGGAAAAAAGTATATCAAGCAAACAATAAGCAAAAAAGAAGAGGAGTAGCAATATTAATTTCTGACAAAATAGACTTTAGACTTAAATCCACCACAAAGGATAAAGAAGGACACTATATAATGATAAAAGGGACAATTGATCAGGAAGACATAACCATATTAAATATTTACGCACCCAATGACAGGGCTGCAAGATACATAAATCAAATTTTAACAGAACTGAAAAGCGAGATAGATACCTCCACAATTATAGTAGGAGACTTCAACACACCACTTTCGGAGAAGGACAGGACATCCAGTAAGAAGCTCAACAGAGACACGGAAGATCTAATTACAACAATCAACCAACTTGACCTCATTGACTTATACAGAACTCTCCACCCAACTGCTGCAAAATATACTTTTTTTTTCCAGCGCACATGGAACATTCTCTAGAATAGACCACATATTAGGTCATAAAACAAACCTTTGCAGAGTCCAAAACATCGAAATATTACAAAGCATCTTCTCAGACCACAAGGCAATAAAACTAGAGATCAATAACAGAAAAACGAGGGAAAAGAAATCAAATACTTGGAAAATGAACAATACCCTCCTGAAAAAAGACTGGGTTGTAGAAGACATCAAGGAGGGAATAAGGAAATTCATAGAAAGCAACGAGAATGAAAATACTTCCTATCAAAACCTCTGGGACACAGCAAAAGCAGTGCTCAGAGGCCAATTTATATCAATAAATGCACACATACAAAAAGAAGAAAGAGCCAAAATCAGAGAACTGTCCCTACAACTTGAACAAATAGAAAGTGAGCAACAAAATAATCCATCAGGCACCAGAAGAAAACAAATAATAAAAATTAGAGCTGAACTAAATGAATTAGAGAACAGAAAAACAATCGAAAGAATTAACAAAGCCAAAAGCTGGTTCTTTGAAAAAATTAACAAAATTGATAAACCATTGGCTAGACTAACTAAAGAAATACAGGAAAGGAAACAAATAACCCGAATAAGAAATGAGAAGGACCACATCACAACAGAACCAAATGAAATTAAAAGAATCATTTCAGATTATTATGAAAAATTGTACTCTAACAAATTTGAAAACCTAGAAGAAATGGATGAATTCCTGGAAAAACACTACCTACCTAAACTAACACATTCAGAAGTAGAACAACTAAATAGACCCATAACAAAAAAAGAGATTGAAACGGTAATCAAAAAACTCCCAACAAAAAAAAGTCCTGGCCCGGACGGCTTCACTGCAGAGTTCTACCAAATTTTCAGAGAAGAGTTAACACCACTACTACTAAAGGTATTCCAAAGCATAGAAAATGACGGAATACTACCCAACTCATTCTATGAAGCCACCATCTCCCTGATACCAAAACCAGGTAAAGACATTACAAAAAAGAAAATTATAGACCTATATCCCTCATGAACATTGATGCAAAAATCCTCAACAAAATTCTAGCCAATAGAATCCAACGACACATCAAAAAAATAATTCACCCTGATCAAGTGGGATTTATACCAAGTATGCAAGGCTGGTTTAATATCAGAAAAACCATTAATGTAATCCATCACATAAATAAAACAAAAGACAAAAACCACATGATCTTATCAATTGATGCAGAAAAGGCATTTGACAAAGTCCAACACCCATTCATGATAAAAACTCTTACCAAAATAGGAATTGAAGGAAAATTCCTCAACATAATAAAGGGCATCTATGCAAAGCCAACAGCCAATATCACTCTAAATGGAGAGAACCTGAAAGCATTTCCCTTGAGAACGGGAACCAGACAAGGATGCCCTTTATCACCGCTCTTATTCAACATCGTGTTGGAAGTCTTAGCCAGGGCAATCAGGCTAGACAAAGAAATAAAAGGTATCCGGATTGGCAAGGAAGAAGTAAAGTTATCACTATTTGCAGATGACATGATTATATACACAGAAAACCCTAAGGAATCCTCCAGAAAACTACTGAAACTAATAGAAGAGTTTGGCAGAGTCTCAGGGTATAAAATAAACATACAAAAATCACTTGGATTCCTCTACATCAACAAAAAGAACACCGAAGAGGAAATAACCAAATCAATACCATTCACAGTAGCCCCCAAGAAGATAAGATACTTAGGAATAAATCTTACCAAGGATGTAAAAGACCTATACAAAGAAAACTACAAAGCTCTACTACAAGAAATTCAAAAGGACATACTTAAGTGGGAAAACATACCTTGCTCATGGATAGGAAGACTTAACATAGTAAAAATGTCTATTCTACCAAAAGCCATCTATACATTTAACGCACTTCCGATCCAAATTCCAATGTCATATTTTAAGGGGATAGAGAAACAAATCACCAATTTCATATGGAACGGAAAGAAGCCCCGGATAAGCAAAGCACTACTGAAAAACAAGAAGAAAGTGGGAGGCCTCACCTTACCCGACTTCAGAACCTATTATACAGCCACAGTAGTCAAAACAGCCTGGTATTGGTACAACAACAGACACATAGACCAATGGAACAGAATTGAGAACCCAGACATAGATCCATCCATGTATGAGCAGCTGATATTTGACAAAGGACCAGTGTCAATTAACTGGGGAAAAGATAGCCTTTTTAACAAATGGTGCTGGCATAACTGGATATCCATTTGCAAAAAAATGAAACAGGACCCATACCTCACACCATGCACAAAAACTAACTCCAAGTGGATCAAAGACCTAAACATAAAGACTAAAACGATAAAGATCATGGAAGAAAAAATTGGGACAACCCTAGGAGCCCTAATACAAGGTATAAACAGAATACAAAACATTACCAAAAATGATGAAGAGAAACCCGATAACTGGGAGCTCCTAAAAATCAAACACCTATGCTCATCTAAAGACTTCACCAAAAGAGTAAAAAGACCACCTACAGATTGGGAAAGAATTTTCAGCTATGACATCTCCGACCAGCGCCTGATCTCTAAAATCTACATGATTCTGTCAAAACTCAACCACAAAAAGACAAACAACCCAATCAAGAAGTGGGCAAAGGATATGAACACACATTTCTCTAAAGAAGATATTCAGGCAGCCAACAGATACATGAGAAAATGCTCTCGATCATTAGCCATTAGAGAAATGCAAATTAAAACTACGATGAGATTCCATCTCACACCAGCAAGGCTGGCATTAATCCAAAAAACACAAAATAATAAATGTTGGAGAGGCTGCGGAGAGATTGGAACTCTCATACACTGCGGGTGGGAATGTAAAATGGTACAACCACTTTGGAAATCTATCTGGCGTTATCTTAAACAGTTAGAAATAGAACTACCATACAACCCAGAAATCCCACTCCTAGGAATATACCCTAGAGATACAAGAGCCTTCATACAAACAGATATATGCACACCCATGTTTATTGCAGCTCTGTTTACAATAGCAAAAAGTTGGAAGCAACCAAGGTGTCCATCAACGGATGAATGGGTAAATAAATTGTGGTATATTCACACAATGGAATACTACGCATCGATAAAGAACAGTGACGAATCTCTGAAACATTTCATAACATGGAGGAACCTGGAAGGCATTATGCTGAGCGAAATGAGTCAGAGGCAAAAGGACAAATATTGTATAAGACCACTATTATAAGATCTTGAGAAATAGTAAACCTGAGAAGAACACATACTTTTGTGGTTACGAGGCGGGGAGGGAGGGAGGGTGGGAGAGGGTTTTTTTATTGATTAATCAGTAGATAAGAACTGCTTTAGGTGAAGGGAAAGACAACACTCAATACATGGAAGGTCAGCTCAATTGGACTGGACCAAAAGCAAAGAAGTTTCCGGGATAAAATGAATGCTTCAAAGGTCAGCGGAGCAAGCGCGGGGGTCTGGGGAACATGGTTTGCGGGGACTTCTAAGTCAATTGGCAAAATAATTCTATTATGAAATCATTCTGCATCCCACTTTGAAATGTGGCGTCTGGGGTCTTAAATGCTAACAAGCAGCCATCTAAGATGCAGCAATCGGTCTCAACCCACCTGGAGCAAAGGAAAATGAAGAACACCAAGCCCACATGACAACTAAGAGCCCAAGAGACAGAAAGGGCCCCATGAACCAGAGACCTACATCATCCTGAGACCAGAAGAACTAGTTGGTGCCCGGCCACAATCGATGACTGCCCTGACAGGGAGCACAGCAGAGGACCCCTGAGGGAGCAGGAGATCAGTGGGATGCAGACCCCAAATTCTCATAAGAAGACCAAACTTAATGGTCTGACTGAGACTGGAGGAATCCCGGCGGCCATGCTCCCCAGACCTTCAGTTGACACAGGACAGGAACCATCCCCGAAGACAACTCATCAGAAATGAAAGGGACTGGTCAGCGGGTGGGAGAGAGATGCTGATGAAGAGTGAGCTAATTATATCAGGTGGACACTTGAGATTGTGTTGGCAACTCTTGTCTGGAGGGGGGATGGGAGGATAGAGAGAGAGGGAAGCCGGCAAAATTGTCAAGAAAGGAGAGACTGAAAGGGCTGACTCAAGACGGGGAGAGTAAGTGGGAGTAGGGAGTGAGATGTATGTAAACTTATATGTGACAGACTGATTGGATTTGTAAACGTTCACTTGAAGCTTAATAAAAGTTATTATAAAAAAAAAAAAAAAAAACAATGGATTTGAAGACTTAATGCCAAATGTAGGCCTAAGGCTCTATTGCCACTTTTATGCAAAACTATCCTCTGTTATTTGATTTTATATGTCTTTTGTTTAAAAGTTGTTTTAAAAAGCAATGACATTTAATGGCAATGTAATTATTTTTCCCTCAAGAATAATGCTAATTAATTAAAATCTTTGTGTATTCTAGTTTGTGAAAAAATATGTTATCTATGTTCAGTGAATAATGAATAAAATATAGACAATAATGCTTGAATTAACTCACATTGTAATTACCCAGGAGAACTTGGTTTAATTACCCAGGAGAACTTTGTTTTCCTATGAGGACATGTACCACCCTTCTACTTCAAAGATAGTGCTGTTGTTCCCCGAACATGATAGTCTGCATTACTGTGGGTTATTTATTGATTGATTCATAATTATCTTTTCACATTTATAATTCTTTTGCCCTAGGAGCATTTTTAACCTTTAACTCACAGCAACAAATAAAACCTTTTTAAAAACCTTCTCTAGGATAGACATGGAAACCCTGGTGGCACAGTGGTTAAGTGCTACGGCTGCTAACCAAAGGGTTGGCAGTTCCAATCCGCCAGGCGCTCCTTGGAAACTCTATGGGCAGTTCTACTCTGTCCTATAGGGTC
Organism: Loxodonta africana; assembly: GCF_030014295.1. Lineage (NCBI taxonomy): Eukaryota > Metazoa > Chordata > Mammalia > Proboscidea > Elephantidae > Loxodonta > Loxodonta africana. The sequence goes on along the minus strand of NC_087347.1, from coordinate 32,703,808 downwards.
GCTGAGTCAGAATCGACTCAATGGCACTGGGTTTGGTTTTGGTTTTTAGAATAGATGCTAGGTTAGGTGCTAAGATGTAATGGTGAGCAAATTAAATTGTCTATTTAGTGGTTAAGTGCAGCGGCTGTTCAAATCCACCAAGCACTCCTTGGAAACTCCATGGGGCAGTTCTACTCTGCGCTGTAGGGTCACTATGAGTTGGAATCGACTCAATGGCAGCAGGTTTGGTTTTGGTTTATTTCCTCCTTGGTTACAGACTTGGTGAGAATGGGCAGTGTTATAAATTGAATTTTATTCCCCCAAAAGATAAGTTAAAGTCCTAACCCTGTCCCTGTGAATGTTACCCTGTTAGGAAATAGGGTTTTCTTTTTCAGTGTTACCAGAGTTAGGCTAGTCATAACCTAATCCCTTCTGACTGGTGTCTTATAAAAAGGGAATGCCAACAAATGCTGGGGCTACAGAAGCTGAATGTGTCAAAGAAGGACCTTCTCCTGGAACTCACACACAGCATAGCCCTGCAGATGACCTCAATTAAGATGTCTATCCTCTAAAACCATGGGATGATACATTCCTGTTCTTTAAAGCCACCTACTTTGTGGCAAATTGTTATGGCAGTCCTGGAAACTAATACAGTGGGAACTGTATTATTCTCAAATGTTTGTCCTTCTCTACCAACGAAAATCCCAAACTCACTGTTGTTGAGTCAATTCCTACTAATAGCCACCCTATAAGAAAGAGCAGAACTGCCCCATAGTGTTTCCAAGGAGTGGCTGGTGAATTCAAACTGCCAACTCTCTAGTTAGCAGCTGAGCTCTTAACCACTGCGCCACCAGGGCTCCAGTGGGAACATAAGCATCAATAATTGGATGACTGAATACAGAACTGATACCAGAAATATAAGTAGCAGTGAACAGTTCGTAGAAGTGGGATGGGAGGCTCTCCAAACAAAGATAGATACTAACCTGTGAAAGACTGTGTGTGGAGAGTGGGCACAAAATATATTAGGAACTTAAATAAAGGCAGTGTGTAGAAGAGTCAAAAACCAAGAAGAAAAAGGGTGAAAGAGAAAGCTGAAGTGGTTGGCAGAGGCCACATCATGTGGCTTCAAGTACACTATGTTAGGGATTTATTTGCTATCTTAAGAGTAATGGAAAACAATAGAATAGAAAAGAGCAACTAACCAGTGAATGTTAGTTGGCAGTATAATTAAAATCTTTGCAGTACTTAAGTGGAGAACCACACGCACAAAACCCTTGTGGAGTAGTGGTTAAGTGCTATGGCTGCTAACCAAATGGTCGGCAGTTCGAATCTGCCAGGCGCTCCTTGGAAACTCTATGGGCCATTTCTACTCTGTCCCGTAGGGTCGCTAGGAGTCGGAATCAACTCGACGGCACGGGGTTATATATATATATGCACTAAATAAGGAAACATTATTTGAAGTTTGAAGATGACACTGAAGGAAAATTAGTTAATTAATGGTTGATATGGCCTTCTCATGACATTTAGTAATAATTTTTTCTCTTTTTAGGGACTTCTAGTTTAGCTGTGTAAATAATACATAAATAAATCAGTTATTTAATACCAGTGAACAAAGTTTAAGAAATATCTCAAATTACTAAATTGCTATATATGTCAAATAAATGTTGTAGATTATGAGTTCCAGACTACTATGAGGGCTTGGAAGTGCAAAAGAAAAGGATAAAACTGGATATTCCAAAGGATTGTACAATCTGTAATACAGATGGGTTTAAGAATGAATAAGACAAAATTTTTGAATTATGCATTTAGTGCATCAATAATAGCTAATTATGGTGCCTTAGACATGAATCTGAAGTCTGAGAATGCTTAGGTTAATTTCTGTACAGGAGCTAACATATTTCCCCAAGCAATTACCCCTAGTGTCACTGTCTTATCAGGACTACTGAGCCGTGACATTTGCTAATTCATGGCAGATGTTTATTTTTATAACAGGAAAAAAACAGAGAGAGAGAGAAAAAATTCCGTAATGAGTCCTTAATATGTCCCATGATGGCATTAGAAAGTGTTCATGATATTAGTGTAAAAAAGAGAAAAATTAAACTGTATATGTATATATATAAACTGTATATATGGTTTGCATTGTGTGTTCATTTCCTATTGCCACTGAAACAAATTACCAAAAACTTAATGGCTTAAAACAATACAGATTTATCATCTTATAGGTATGAAAGTCAGAAATGTAAAACCAGTCTCAGTGAACTAAAATCAGTGTCAGCCAGATTGATTCCTTCTGGGGGATCTAGGAGAGAATCTGTTTCCTTGCCGTTATCACCTCCCAAAGGCTGCCCTTATTACTTGGCTCATGGTCCAGCATCACATCAGCATTTCCCTGTCTGCTCCTGCTAGCACACAGCCTTCTCTGTTACTGACCTTCCTGGCTTCTCTTTTATAAGACCCTTGTGATTATATTTGGCTCACCTAGATAATCCAGGGTAATCTCCCCATCATAAGAACCTGAATTCAACCACATCTGCAAAGTCCCTTTTGCCATAAAACATTCACATGTTCCAGGTATTAGGAGGTAGACATCTTAAAAAAAAAAAACAAAAAACCAGACCCGTTGCTATTGAGTCCATTCCAACTCATAGCGACCCTCTAGGACAGAGTAGAACTGCCCCACGGTTTCCAAGGAGTACCTGGTGGATTCAAACTGCCAACCTTTTGGTTAGCAACCATAGCTCTAAATCACTACACCACCAGGGTATTTTGGTAGACATCTTTGGGGGACCATTATTTAGTCTACCATGCATAGGGTAACCACATTTATTATCTAAACCAGGACAATGTTGAGAGTGAAATAAGATACTTAATAATCACATCAGGACAATAGAGATAAACAGGTACTGTTTTTTGAAAACTATGACAAATGGTTTGTTTACAGGTACAGTGATAAGAAATGATGAGCTTAAGTCAAACAGATTCCCTTTCTTTGAAGAGAAACTGTTTTTGTTATCTTTTGGATATTTCAGTTGTTTTTTCTCCTTGTATTTCTGGAATGTAGCCATTATGTGTCTAGATGTGCACCTCTTTTTTTCATTGTGCTCAAGGATTCTTGGATTCTGTTAGTCTCAAAATGTCAGGGGCAGGGAATTTTTTTTTTTTTTAATTTCCACATTTTGTTTGCTTCTAATATTTTTTCTCTTTCTTCTTGTATATATTTCTTGACTCTTCTGAGTTGGTTCTCCATGTCTCTTAAAATTTGTCATATTTTCTATCTCTGGCTTGTTGAAATTCCATTCTTTCTACTCACTATTCGCTCAGCTCAACTTGCCCTGCCATCAGGTTCTAGGATTCTGATTTTGAAACATCTTTGAATGTTTCCCACAGTATTTCCTCTCATTTAAATGGAATTTGAGAAGTACGTGTTTCAGTTAGCTTTCTAACTGGAAGTTAAATTAAGACTGTCTATTATTTCTCTTACGTATTATGTCTTATGATTAATTTACCCAGACACTTATTGTAAGGTTTCTACTTTCCTAGTTTTATGAAGAATTCCTTGATGAACATATGTATACAAAATTTGAGGGGCATTCCTCTCAATGTCCATAGGACAGGGGTCAAAAGATATGTTTATTTTTACAAGAAAGGTGGTACATTTAAAAAATTTATTAAATTTATAAAATTTTATTAAATGACCATGCTGACTTTCTCATATCCCATGAGACAAACTAACAGCTTCATAAAACAAAAATTAATCCCTAAATATCTAGGTTTTTTTTGTTTGTTTTTTTTTCCGCAAGTAGATTGTGTTGTCTATCTCAGGAAGTTATCAAAGGTCCTTGTTGCTACATCCACTAATTATTGAACTTCCCTTTCTTCGTCAGTAATATAAAATCTGGAGTTAATACAATGCTATTTTTCTCCATTCTTCATAGAATTACTGTGCAATGATTTCTTTTCAATAGGTGTAATGAATTATGTACAAAGCAACTTTTGTCATCTCTTTTATCAGTAATAATTATGTTTATCTTTGATGACTCTTTTTAATGCATCATGCATTTTATACTACTTTGTTGTATTTGTTCATATGTACTTAAAAGGAGACAATCACATTAATAGATGTAGAAACTGAGGAATAGATAAGTTATCCAAGTTTTCCTGGTTGCTATATAATAAAACTGCGATCTAATCCAGTTAGTCTGATTCCCAATTCATCTTTGCAATTTGTCATTGTTTTCTCTCAGGTGTCGATCAAGTTGAATCATTGCTTTTTTGAAATGTTTCTATTTTCTTTATTGGAGGAAAACTTTTTTTTTTTTTTAATTGATCAGAATGTTTTGTTTACTTGTCGAATGTTTTAAAACATAATTTTGGGGAAAAAAAAACTAAACACACATTGTGCAGTCCCATTAGGACATCTATTTGATTTTTTTGTTTACTATTTATTTTTATATTAAAGCCAGTGTGGCTTCTGAAAGAAAAGGGAGTATGAGAGCAATATTCATTAAAATTTTATTTTGCAGTCGATAACTGGGACAAGGGCTTTATGAAGTTATTTTATTAAATCCTCATGATAAATTTGTGAGATTTTGTTTCTCATTTTAGGAATAGGAATCTGAGGTCCAGACAGTGTTGTAAAATGCCTCACTTCACTCAGTTAATAAGTGCAGACCCCCAACCATATTCAGCTCCATGTGATTGCAGAGCCGAGGCGTTTCAACGCTCCTCGTGACCTGCCTGTTGGGACTCGGTTACAAGACACTAAAAAGGAAATATCAGGAAAGGCGAATTTGTTTAGTAACTGTTTTAAAACCAAACTACTTTTGAGCTGGAAGGGATTTTAGATATCAGTGTTTAATTCCTTTATTTTACAGATGAATAAATAACACCAGAGAGGTGAAGTGTTTTGGCCAAATTCACACAACATAGGAGCGTCAGAGGCAGGACAAGAATCAACCTTCTTTCATTCCCTTTTCATTGCACTTTCCACTCTACCTTCCTGCCGTATATAAAAATAGAATTAAAATAAGTATGATCTTTAAAATACAATTTAAGGAAGGAGAATAACTAGTGAAACAAATTATACCAATTAACCATTAATCAGATTTTAATTCTTGCACTATTTAATTTCTTTCTCTCTCATTTTATATCACTCTGGCTACTGTGTGAAGACAATACAAGAAGGGAAAGAAAAAAAAAAAGAAAAAGGGAAGCAGGAAGACCAGTTATAAGCTATGGTAGTAGTCCAGGCTTGACTAAGTGAGAATGGCGAGAGCTGGATGAATTTGTTTTAGGAAGTAGAGTTGACAGGATTTGTTGTTGTTTTTGTGTGCCCTGGTGTCCATTCTGACCTATAGGATAGAGTAGAACTGCCACATAGGGTTTCCAAGGCTGTAATCTTTATGAAAAGAGATCATCAGGTCTTGTCTTCTGCGAAGTAGCTGGTGGGTTCCAACCTCTGACCTGTGGATTAGCAGCCCAGCACTTACTGAATCTGAGGAGTCTTGAGAATGACTGTCAGGTTTCTAACTTGATCAGCTTAGTAGAGACTGTGATTTGAAACAGATGACTATTTTAAAGAGCAGTTTTAGGGCAGGGTGGTGAAGTAATGAAGAGCACAGATTACTTTTGACTTTCAAACCAAAATCAAACTCCTTGCCATTGAGTTGATTCCAATTCATGGCGATCCGTGTGTTACAAAATAGAACTATGCTGTATAGGTTTTTCAATGGCTTAGTTGACTATTATCTGCTCGGTTCTTCTACTTTTTCAAATCATTTGCATCTTCCAAGGCTCAGTGGTAGTGTCAGAGTCTCCTTGATCTGTTCCCCACCCCTTCCCCAGTGCAGACTGCACTTTTCTTTCTTCCAAGTTCCCATGTGTATTCTTTTATGCTACTTAAGTAACTGTTTTATTCTGCTTTGTAATATAGCAAGTTCCTTACATGACTTTAACCACTACACAGAGAGACCTTTAAAGTACGGTAAGTCCTTATATCTCCCAATGACTTGCATTGGCTTTCGAGATGGGAATTTGTATGGTTATTAAATTGATTATGACCTCATGGAAATTAGTATGCCTGTCTCATTAAAAGGTCAGTGTTTTTTTGTTTTTTTTTTTTTTGTTCGTTTTTATTCTGTTCTTGCCCATTTGGCTTTATAAGCATATCATATTTAATTACAAGAGTCCTTACATCCAAGCTTCTTAGGTAGTAGGCTTTTGGACATTTCTCACTATTTCTGGGACTGGATCTATAAAATGAAAATCCACATTTGACAATTTATTATATTATTTAAATTTATGCTGAAACTATATTTTTATAGCCTCTAGTTTTGTTACAGGAAATCGTCTTATGTCATTTTATTTGAGAAATCACACCAATTATTGTTACAGAGCTATCTATACTTGAAAAAACAAAATTTATTATGGAGGAATGTGGCTGTGTTCTCTCAAGTCTGTATCAGTAAAGTACAGCCTGATACTATAAATTTATTTCTGGACCTAGTCTCTTCTATCTGTATTTAATCATTTGGTTATCTCTGAGTTGCCAGCCAGCACAGTCTGCATGCTTGCTGTTCAGCCCGATGTCTCTTAAATTGGAGAAAAATTCTGGTAGTGAATATATATATGTGTATATATATGTGTGTATATATATGTATGTATATATATATACACACACACATACACATATACACACACACGTATATACATACATATATGTATATACGCACACACGTATATATATACACACATACATATATCAAAATCTCTTGTTGTTGAGTCAGTTATGACTCATAACGACTCTTGTAGGACAGAGTAGAACTGCCCCATATGGTTTCCAAGGAGAAGGTGGTGGATTCAAACTGCCAACTTTTTGGTTAACAGTCAAGCTCTTAACAACTATGCCACCAGGGCTCCATATAGCCTCAGTGTAACTTTTAAAATCTCCTCTCCCTCATCCATTGACATCAAAATTATCCATCATATTTACAAATAAAGAACACTATAGTTTCCATGACATGAATATCAGTGGCCTTTGTTTTTTGTCCTCTGAAATGGGCAGGTTTATAGTTCAAAGTAGGTGAAGGCAAAACTCTATAAACCTATCAACTGAACATTGATAAGGGTAAAATAAATGTAAAAATGAGGTTGAACCCTGACTGGAGTATTACTGTCACGCAAACGACGAAGTATATAAAGTCAAGAAGAATGGCATCGGAGAAATGCTCTTTAGATTTGGCAGTTAAGTGGTTCTTGTCCACCTTAAGTATCATCTTATAATTAAGTTATGGGACATTGAAGTGGAGAGGATAAAGGCAGAAAAAAAAATCTTGATATGCTGAATACTGAATATCTAAAAAATGTTGGTAAGTCATGCCTCACATACTTAGAGATGAGAAGAAATGTGGTCAGTGGACATTGTCTTTTATCTTTGTTTCAAAAACACTTTCTTTCATCTTTTTCCACAGGGGGAGTGAGGGTATAGGGTAGAGCACATAATTAATTTTGTATAACTGAGGATATTTATTTTAAAATTCTATTTTGAAACAAAAATTGAGGTCTCGTTCGTATTTAAATATTTAATATTTTAGTACTGCTATGGTGGGTGGCGTTTCTTTTCTTTTTTAAAAATCCATACACTATTGGCCTTAGAGACACCAGGACACACACTAAATTCTATTAAAATAATTTGGGGATTTATCCATGCATGCAGTAATTATGATTGTGAGCACCCAAGAAAATTAGTGTGTAATGTCTTAATTAAAGCTGGGCAACACAATTTTATTTACAGATTGAATTCTATTAAATCTTCAGAGTGGTAGGTTTTCATTTCATTCATGTAATTAATATTTAGCATAGCTCTTTGGGTAACGCATTATTAATGCACAGTTTGTGAGGAATGTAATAGCATGTAAAAAAGTCTCTTTGGAAGATAGCCCATAAATTTTGTTATTATATTAAAATGCAAATTTTGCCTCTAGCTTACCGGTTTAAAATACTTATGAGTCACATATTTGCTTGTTTACAGGTATTAGGTGAGAAAAAAATTGTTAAAATCAGTTTGATTGTGTTTGGACGGGGAATTGTTTTTCAGGTTTTCAAACCAGAGTTGTGAATCTTTCCCAGTGGCATTCTGAACTCATAGGCATGATGAGAATATTGTATTTGCCTTAATGCTGTTTGTGTTTTCTGTAGGAACGCTCTGATTCATATTAGTAGCATATTACCAAAGTTACATGGCTATTAGAGTTTGAGCCTTGGGACAGAAGAGTAAAAATTTTATATTCTTATTACTGTTCTTGTCACAAGATGGTGTTGCTTTGGCTGTGGTATACCCTCTAAGGCAGCCTCTAAGAAAAATATCATTTATCTTAGTTTAGAGAAGAGAAACCTACAGAAGCCCTTTCTTCATTTTTAAAAATGTGTTTTTTAACTATCCACAAATAAACTAACAGTTAAGAACAATATTCTATAATGTTTAGTTAACACTGAATTAATATTTTGCTGAGCCTGTTTTATTAAAAAATATATATAAAGAAGAAAATAAAAACACCAAAAGCTTTACATTCCTTAATGTTAAATTGAACAATAAGGTCTCTCATCTAGTCTTGGTGGCTCTCAGGTTGGTAGTGAAAGGCCCTGACCTGAATGAAGAGTATTCTAAAGAGATGAAAGGAAATCGAATTCTTTAACTCTAGGCAGTAGCAAATTAGCACTGTATGGTTCCTTCATGGAAACCCTGGTGGTCTAGTGGTTAAGTGCTATAGCTGCTAACCAATAGGTTGGCAGTTCAAATCCACCAGGCGCTCCTTGGAAACTCTATGAGGCAGTTCTACTCTGTCCTATAGGGTCGCTATGAGTCGGAATTGACTCGATAGCAGTGGGTTTGGTTTTGGGTTTTTGGTTCCCTCATGTTAATACTACTGCTCCCCTTTCTCTCTGTTGTTTCCACTCTTTCATTCTCACCTCCTACAGTGGAAACTGTGCGTCTTAGTGACTGTGTTCCTGAGTGAAACTAGAGAAAACTAGCCTTTCCACAGCAGCATCTGATTTTCCAGGCTTCTGCCTCAGTCATTAGATTTAGAGAACTATGAAAGTGGGGGCTTTTTATATCTCTTTTCATTTGGCAAACATTCTCTCTAATGCTTAAAAAATCATCTAAAATGATTATTGAAGTAGTCATTTATCGAATAGAACACTTATTATTTAACTATTTTTTTTAAATTAATTACTAGTCTGAGACCAGAAGAACTAGATGGTGCCTGGCTACAACTGATAATTGCCTTGACAGGGAGCACAATAGAGAATCCCTAAAGGGGCAGGAGAACAATGGGATGCAGATCCCAAATTCTCATAAAAAGACCAGACTTAATGGTCTAACTGAGACTAGAGGGACCCCGGAGGTCATGGTCCCCAGACCTTCTGTTAGCCCAAGACAGGAACTATTCCCAAAGCCAACTCTTTAGACAGGGATTGGACTGGACTATAAGATAAAAAATGATGCTGGTGAGGAGTGAGCTTCTTGGCTCAAGTAGACACATGAGACTATGTGGGCAGCTCCTGTCTAGAGAGGAGATGAGAAGACAGAGGGCGACAGAAGCTGGCTGAATGAACATGGAAACACAGGGTGGAGAGAAAGAATGTGCTGTCTCATTGGGGGAGAGCAACTAGGACTATATAGCAAGCTGTGTATACGGTTTTGTATGAGAGACTGACTTGATTCGTAAACTTTCACTGAAAGCACAATAAAAATATAAAAAGAAAACATCCTGCATTCCACTTTGGAGAGGGCTTCTGGGGTCTTAAACGCTAGGAAGCAGCCACCTAAGATGCATCAATTGGTCTCAATCCACCTGGGCCAACGGAGAATGAAGAACACCAAAGATACAAGGTAATTATGAGCCCGAGAGACAGAAAGGGCCACATGAACTAGAGATTACATTAACCTGAGACCAGAAGAACTGGATAGTTCCCAGCTACAACTGATGACTGCCCTGATAGGGAACACAACAGAGAACCCCTGAGGGAGCAGGAGAGCAGTGGGATGCAGACCTCAAATTCCCGTAAAAAGACCAGACTTAACGGTCTGACTGAGACTAGAAGGACCCTGGAGGCCATGTTCCCCAGACCTTCTGTTAGCCCAAGACTGGAACCATTCCCAAAGCCAACTCTTCAGACAGGGATTGGACTGGACTATAAGATAGAAAATGATACTGGTGAGGAGTGAGCTTCTTGGCTCAGGTAGACACATGAGACTATGTGGGCATCTCCTGTCTGGAGGGGAGATGAGAGGGCAGAGGGGGTGAGAAGCTGGCTGAATGGACACGAAAATAGAAGGTAGAGAGAAAGAGTGTGCTGTCTCATTAGGGGGAGAGCAATTAGGAGTATATAGCAAGGCATATATAAATTTTTGTATGAGAGACTGACTTGATTTGTAAACTGTCACTTAAACCACAATGAAAAATTTTAAAAAAAGAAGTAAATGAAAAAAATAATTACTAGTGATTGGCTTTATTATAATAAAAAATTTTTTTTATATATACTGTTGTATCACTCAAGGAGTCCTAGTAGTGCAATGGTTAAGTGCTTGACCGCTAACCAAAAGGTCAGAGGTTCGAACCTACCAGCTGCTCCTTGGGAGAAAGATGTGGCGATCTGCTTCCATAAAGATTACAGCCTTGGGCAGTTCTTCTGTGTTCTGTAGGGTCTCTATGAGTCCTAATCAACTCTATGGCAGTGGGTTTGGGTTTTTTTTGGTATTACATCACTCATGTAATTTAGAATTCTGGGAGAGGTTTGTTTTAATTGCTTATTTGTTCATTTTTATCCAAAGGCTAATTTCCAATTGATTTTTCAAAATCAAACTTTTTCTCCTTCAGTTTAAATATTTGGTATGCTTTATGTGTCCAAGGAAAAATAAGAGAGGCTTTTCTATACACTGGTAGCATATAGATTAATATTCCAAAGTGCACTCTCTAACTACTCTGAATTGATACTTGGAAAACTAATTTGTTCACCTTTTGCATACAAATATAAAACTTCCCTCTTGTCTGTGTTATGCCTTATTTTTAAATGTGTTTGTAGTGTTTTAGAACTCTGAGGCTAATTTTGGAATTCCTCCAATGTCGTATATATTAGCAAATAGAATAAAAGCAGCTGGAAAGTTAAATGGAATTGGAATTACGAGACAAAAAAAGAGCCAAATCTCATATGGGAAGCCAAAAGAGGTCAGAGTTTTCTCCCCAGCTATTTCCAGAGCCTGCTTTATAAATCAGGGACTGTCACATGGACTACTACAAAGTGGCTTTAATTGTGAATGCAACTATGAATATAATTTACTACTATAATCCTTGATCGATTCCTAGATTATTTTCATTTTGAAAGAGACTTCTTTAAAATGAACATGAAGCAATTTTTAAGGAATAGTCTTCCTTTTTATAATTGTGTATTTATTTTAATATCATAGAAACATGTAACTATTATGTTAAAACAATACTTTGTCCAATACTATTTAGAATAAAGCTAAAGAAAATGTATAAGTAAAAAAAAGTAAGTCACTATATGGAAAATATTAAGGGAAAAGTAGGACAGTTGGGGCTTAGTTATTGGCAACCATTCTGAAGGTGGTGTGTTACTGTCTGAGGGTAAGGAGATGGCAGTCCGGTACAGCCCTTTCATCCCCTTACTTGTTCATTGATTGCAAGGGCCAAGATTTCCCAAAGAACTGTTGGAGAAAGGATTCTTGTTACAGGGAAGAAACATGACTGGGGTGGAAATTAACCAAGAAAGCACTTTGGAGCTGCTGTTTCCACCACTTTTCCCGGGAGCACGGTCTCTCTCTCTCTTTCTGCCATCTCCCGTTCCCCATCTTCTCCACAAGACTTTTTTCTCTAGTCATCCTTGCAACTTCAGCTCCTACTATAAATGATTTGTCACTATGATATTTCCTAGTTCTTGTTTCCCAAGTTCTTTTCCAGACCTCACCCTCTAAATTTGGATGGCCATGGATTAGGCACCCACCATTGGTGTAAATCAGTTATGACCAGAGTGTTTCAGGGATTCCAGGTCTACATAGAGTTGTGAGTAGGACGTGTTCACTTGATGGACTTTGAGCTGAAATACAGAGTGATGTCAGCTCGAGTATATTATTAATAAAAAACAAAATAACCAAAAAAAACTAAACCTTTTGCTGTTGAGTTGATTTCGATTTACAGCAACCCTATACGGCAGGGTAGAACTGCCACATAGGATTTCCAAGGCTGTAAATCTTTATGGAAGGAGACTGCCATATCTTTCTCCTACAGGGCAGCTGATGGGCTCCAGCAGAACACTTAACCATTGTGGCACCAGGGCTGCTCACATTACTAATCATAATGAGGAAATTGAGGCCTAAATAAAATCATACAGAAAATGAGTACAGATCCAAGGCTAGAGCCCAGTTTTGATTAGGTTCATTGCTAACCAAATATTAGCCTCAAATTTATTCAGAAATGTTTATTAAAGATCAGCAGTACATGAATATTACTAGGTGAAGAAAAAAAGATTTAGACATATAATTTCTTTTCCGTTTAGGAAGCTAATATATGAAATTGACCCCAATAATAAGCAGGGGTGATTAGAGGACTATAGAAAGGAATGATTATTAGAAAATTGTGATGGGATCAAGATTTAATTTATTGAATCCACTTAATCACTTTGACTTGTTTTTCATTTCCCTTTTTGGCTTTCCTTTCCCTTCCAGGTACCGGGCTCTATCATGCTGTGCCCAGGCCTAGAATTCCCTTCTTTTCCTAATTTAATGCCTATCAGAATTTAGATATGTTTGCTCCCAAAGCAACAAATGTTTCTCTCAGCCCTTTTTCTTCAACGTTACCAATGGGAAATGAACTTTTCTTGAGTTCGGACTTTCTTGAAATCTGGGGTACTACATTTATTTTTCTTGTATCACTGAGGATTCTTTTGGTCCCTTTTGTTACATTCTTTTATGTCATCTTATTGACTTCCTACTGCTGTTCTCCAAGGGCTCTAAATTTGTGTCTGTTCTCTTTTTTCTCCTATTAAGTCTGTTCTTGTGGCATGTATTTTTGCCTCTCCTCATCCTATATTATCTCTTTTGTCTGTTCGGGGTTATATTTCCAATTAATTAAAAAATATTTATATGGATGGAGATGTCTCACTATTGCCTCACCTCAGTGAATTTGAAAATAAGGCATCACCTGCTCGCCCTAATAAGGCTCTTCTCAAATAACTAATTCTCATCAACAATCAGATCTCGAACTTGCTCCCTAGCCTCCTCTTTCTTGATTTTCTGGGTTTTGCACTTTAGGCCTTTAAGAGTAATATTCATGCACATTTTGTAAACACACATACACAGTTATGTACATACATTCATTTTATATATGTACAGAGCTTGCTGTTGTTAGGTGCCATCGAGTCAATTTTGACTCATAGTGACCCCACGTGACAGAGTGGAACTGCCCTAAATCGTTTTCTTGGCTGTAATATTTACGGGAGCAGATTATCAGGTCTTTCTCGCACAGAGCCACTGGGTGGGTTTGAACTGCCAAACTTTCGGTTAGCAACCAAACGCTTAACTGTTGCACCACCAGAAAATTAGGCAACAAATTGTCAAGAGTGGTTTCTACCAGAAAATGCAATAGTTACTTTATACATTTTGTTACAATTTGAAGTATCAGTAAGCCTGAATTAATTTTGTGATAAAATTAATATATTAGAAAACAAGGGAAAAAAGATCAGTTGAAAAGTAACCTATAACTTTAGAGGAAATACTTATTGCATTTCTAGTGGTCGAATTATTGTGAAAATGAAAAAAAAAAGTCTCATGTCATAGTGCATTCTGTATCAAAGGTTAACAGTTTTAACACTTAAGAATATGTTCATTATTTATGTAAGCAATTATTATCTAAAATTGCCCAGGTGTCATATACCTCGTTGCTATCCTATATCATAAAAAAATATATATATCATAAATATCTACCAAAACCAAAAATCCAGTGCCGTCGAGTCAATTCCGACTCATAGTGACCCTATAGGACAGAGTAGAACTGGCCCATAGAATTCCCAAGGAGTGCCTGGGTGGATTCGAACTGCCGACGCTTTGGTTAGCAGCCGTAGCACTTAACCACTATGCCACGAGGGTTTCCATCATATATAGCCTCTACCCATTACATCCTCAGAATCTCTCCTTGTCGCGTCATGGAAACTCTCCCTTCCTTATGTCTGAAGTCCCTTAGCGTCTTACTTTTCCCTACTCTCACTTTTTGTGCTTTTTTCTCTTAGCCTGTGCTGCATAAAGGCTTAGTTGAGGGCAGTGCTCAGTTACTGCTCCCACAGCCACCTGGGAGAATCCTGCTTTCTGCCTTAGATGATGTCTCTTGGGCTCCCAAGTCAAAATAACAGAAAGATTCTAAACGCGCAGTGTTTTCTTGCTGCCAGAGCCTTGCTGTTTCAAACTTGGGGATTGATGGCAGCATCCTCCTCTTCAACTCTGTCATTTTGTCCCATATCCCACAATGGCACTGTTTGTGCCACAGTTGTTTAACCTACAGCTACCTCCTACCAGGGCTTGAAAGAGGTTTAGGCAGAGGCTGGTCTGAGGAATGTGCATCTTTCTGTCTGCTGCTATTTCCTTTTCTCTGTCCTGCCTTTCTGCTCCCAGGCATGTGCTAAATATCCTTCTTGATGATAGAGGCCTTGCCTGCCTGCAAATTGACTTTTAGCAATGGAAACCTGGGGGTGATGACTCAACTTCTAACATGGATCTAAATATCAATTTAAGCTTAGCCTGAAGTTCTGTGACATAAAACAGGTTTATAAGTTTGTTTTACAGTATTTATACATCATTTGTTGTTGTTGTTAGGTGCTGTTGAGTCAGTTTCAACTTATAGTGACCAAATGTACAACAGAAAGAAACACTGCCCAGCCTTGTGTCATCCTCACAATTGTTGCTATGTTTGAGCCCATTGTTGCAGCCACTGTGTCAATCCATCTTGTTGAAGGTCTTCCTCTTTTTCACTGACCCTCTACTTTACCAAGCATGATGGAGAACTAGGGACTGTTCCCTCCTGATAACATGTCCAAAATAAGTGAGACAAAGTCTCCCCATCTTTGCTTCTAAGGAGCATTCTGGCTGTACTTCTTCCAAGACATATTTCTTCCTTCTTCTTGCAGTTCATGGTATATTCAATATTCTTTGCCAACACCACAATTCAAGAGTCAGTTCTTCTTCGGTCTTTCTTATTCATTGTCCAACTTTCACATGCGTATGATGTAATTGAAAATACCATGGCTTGGGTCAGGCGCACCTTAGTCTTCAAGGTGACATCTTTGCTTTTCAACACTTTAAAAAGGTCCTTTACAGCAGATTTGCCCAGTGCAAAGCATCTTTTGATTTCTTGACTGTTGTTTCCTTGGGTGTTGATTGTGGATCCAAGTAAAATGGAATCCTTAACAACTTCAATCTTTTCTCCGTTTATCATGATGTCGTTTATTGGTCCAGTTGTGAGGATTTTTGTTTTCATTATGTTGAGGTGTAATCCATACTGAAACCTCTAGTCTCTGATCTTCATCTGTAAATGCTTCAAGTCCTCTTCACTTTCAGCAAGTAAGGTTGTGTCATCTGCATATCATAGGTTATTAATGAGCATTCCTCCAATCCTGATGCCAGGTCATTCTTCATATAATTCATATGCCATAATCATCTAAAATTGATTTCACTGGAAATTTAAGAAACATTTTTTACCTATAGCTTTCTTCTATTTTGCTGTCTCTCAGAATTTGAATAGTATTTCCAAAATTAGATAATAATTTAAAATTTCTATTATTTTATAGTCTTGCCACTTCATGCAAAAGTCTACAACTACAGAATGTAGAACCATAGTACAATTTGATTTAAAATTGTACTTCCAGTTAAACCCAAAAACCCAACGCCGTCAAGTCGATTCTGACTCATAGCAACCCTATAGGCCAGAGTAGAACTGCCCCATAGAGATTCCAAGGAGCGCCTGGCAGATTTGAACTGCCAACCCTTTGGTTAGCAGCTGTAGCACTTAACCACTACTCACCAGTTATGATATTAAAAATGTCATAGTTTTACCTTAACTTCCTTTTTTTGCACTTAGTAGATGACACTGAAACTGTAAATACATTTTTAAAATGCCTTTAGAAAAACTTCTTCCTTCCTTCATAATTTTCTTCCTTCCAACTTCCTAACTTCCTTCCTTCCTTCCTCCCTACCTTCCTCTCTCCTTCCTTCTTTCCTTCCTTCCTTTCTAACTTACATCCTTTGTTCCCTCCCTCCTTCCTTCACTCCTTCCCTCCCTCCTTGCTTCCTTCCTTTTTCACTTTCTATTTCATTAGCCCTAATTGCATTTTAGAATTTATTGTTGTTCCAGTGATTTATGTATTTTTCATTTTTTCTGTGATGAAAATATTTGTAAAATCACCTGGATAGCCCTTATTTTTATGGCTCTCTGATGGTTAGGATTAAATATTTCAAATGAATGTGATAAGGATATTATTTTAGAGAAATAGAGACTGTTTTTGATTTAGTGTTTGCTATTCAACAAGGATAAGAAAGTATTAAGGATTAACTGCCTAGGTTGAGAGGCTGGATGGGACAGCCCTCACAGGCAGCAATTGTGGTCTCCAGATATGCTCCTATGTTATCTTCTGGTTATGAAAAGCAAATATCTCCTCTGGTAGTTCAAACAATGATGTCTTATTATAAAGACAAAACATGGAAATTCAAGATCCAGGCCTATGGGAAGACTTCAAGAACCAAACCTGTGTTCTGTGTTCTTGAAAGAAGATCTCTCTTTTCCCATTCCATGGATGATTTGCTCAGCTGTGTGATTTTGATCCTTGCTCTTTTCACTGACATTTCCCCTGCCTAAAAATGTTGGATGATTTCATAAAAACCACCCTCCTCAGCCTTGAAACTCCTTGACTTTCTTACATTAGTACCTTCTAACAACTGGCAACTTCTCTCCATGCTTCCAGGTTGAAAATCTTAAAGAAAGTATATGATTATCTTAGACTTTTCCATTCTGGCAAAGGTATTAGCACCAGGCTATGTATAAGTTTCTGGCCACCTTATGAATGAGCTGCCTCTGAGTTAGGCATCCACTCATCTGGCAGTTAGCCTTAGCTCATGAATACATGGGGCCATATGTTAAAACATGGCTAAATAAAGCAGGAGATACTGAGGGCATGGGCTTCTCCTTCAAGGAAGGATATGGGAGTCAGGACCCTCTGAAACATACATAGCAGATTACTTTAAATCAGTCCCCCAACAGTTTTCTCTTTCAGAAAAACAAAAAACAAAAACATAGTTTCTAAGCCACCTAGAGTAAAATTAGTGAATCAGCCTGGTTTTTTCTTCCTTTCCTTTGGCTACCCCCTCCCCTTCCCTAATTTTCCCATACTAAATATGTCACGTTTTATTTCTTAACATTTTCTCCTTCCTTTGAAATGGACAGCCACTACCCTGATCCAGACTCTTTTCACTTCAGCTTGGGTCTATTAAAGCTATCTCTGGAAACTTTATGGGCCCTGTGCCTCCAGACCCTTCCCTTGCCAACCCCTCCAATAGTTTGCCCACTGATCCTAATGAAATGCTCATTTGAATTAGTAGCCTTATATATCTCCCTAAGAGAAAGCAAACAGAAAAGCCAAACCCATTGCTTTAGAGTTGATTCCAACTCATAGTGGCCCTATAGGACAGAGTAGAACTGCCCCATACAGTTTCTAAGGAGTGGCTGGTGAATTCAAACTGCTGACCTTTTGTTAGAAGCCGAACTCTTAACCACTGCACCACCAGGGCCCTTATATATCTCCCTATCCTTCCAAAATTGTTCTGGAGGCAATAACTTGAATTAATATCTTTTTTTATATATGCCCTACTTCTTGATGTAAGAGATACTGGCTCTAGGGATTTTTGTATCTACATAAAAGACGGGAATTACAGGGTTGGGAATGGGAATCAAGATTTAAAAAAAAACAAAACTCAGAATTGTTAACTGTTTTTATATATATATGTATATATATACATATATATTTTTTTTCTGTTTACCAATCCAGATTATAACCTCCTAGAGGATAGAAATTAACTCTCATGTTCTTTTACCCCAGCATGCATTTAAGCATTTACACCTTTGATTATGGTGATGATGCTGATTTCTTTATATCTTAAAAGCATTAATAGTGAGTTCTTTATATTGGTTATTTGATTCGACTGCTTCCTAGAAACTTAGTGTTACTCACTGTTTTATCTAATAAAATCTAATGGGATCACAGAGTAGGAAAACAGACTGGCTTAAGCATGACATATCAACATTTTAATGTCATAAGCTGAATGATAATTCTTAAATTCATGTTGATACTCTTTTCACAGGGAAAACAAAAAAATCCTGTGATGATTAAAGGGTGAGCAAACTTTTCATTATAGTGGAAATACAGCTTTTGATTTAACAAATAGGTAGGTTAGACTCATAGAAGGAAAACAATTAAGTTTTTCTGGAACAGGAAATGGTCTAATCAGATTTCATATAAAACACAAGTTTGAAATAAATAATTACTATTAACTTACAAAAAATGTGCATTGACAGACACATATTTGTCTCATATTTAACTATATAATTTATTGGATTCAATGATATTTTTAAATTCCAGGGGAAGGCCATGAATATTCAAATCACATTTTATTTCTCAACTACAAAACTGTACCTTTTTTATTATAGCATATTAATGATTCTGTAGGAGCCCTGGTGGCATGGTAGTTAAAAGATTGGCTGCTAACCAAAAGGACAATAGGTTGAATCCACCACCTGCTCCCTGGAAGCCCTATGGGGCCATTCTACTCTGTCCGGAATGGACTCTAAGACAACTGGTTTGTTTTGATATGGGTTTAATGGTTCTGTGTGTATGTATACATAATTCGGTATACATTTAACAATGTAATATTTTGTAAAACTAGGGCACTCTACTGTGATCAGTTTTACATTTTTCTCAAAATCTCAATAAAAAGACACTTAAGTACTTCACTTCTAAGTATATAAGGACTAACATTTAGGTCATAGAAATGTCAAATTCTAACTCCATATGTTGGAAAAGATTCTGTGTTGTTCTAACCGTAACTTTTTCTTCAGTTTTTTGGATCTTGACTCCAGACTAACAGAATTGGTTTGGCAACTGAAAAAAGTTGTTAATATAGCCTGTCATATTGAAGTTGAGTGGAGTACAAGGCGGCTTGTAAAAAAAGCTTCAAGTTATCCTGTCAATAGTGGCATTTCATTAAGGGTTAATTAAACCAAATTGACTTGCTAATAAAGCTCAAATTATCAATCCATTCTATTACAAAAATGTGTGGCTAACTTGTATGTTGTATGGTATCTGTGCATATTCATGGTTAAGAAATGAGATATTATAGATATTTTTTAGTCTATACCAAAGGCAACTATGGGAAGGAATGTGAAAAAAATTTAATTAAAATTAGACCTGAGCATACACACAGCCAGGACTAATTTTAATATTTGCTACAGCCAGGATAATAGGGGACAGTATCTCTTTTCTTTTGAAGACCATTCCAGAATTGATTTTACACTTAACTTTCATATTGATTCACACATTAGAACAAAAGTAATTTCATTTAAAAGGTGAAAACAAACTACTTTGTAAGCTGTAATACAATGAAGAACTTGGTAAAGTTCTACCTAAATTATATATACATATATATACACATATAATTTCTAAGCCTTTAGACTCTTCTGCTTTCTTATAATAATAGCAACAATATTTTTAAAGCTTCTTTGTTAGTTGAAGTCATTAATGAGCAACTTAATTAAAATAAGCTTATTCATTTATGTGACATTTATTGATAATGTATGTTCTCTGTACTCTTCAAATGGATGGGGATAAAATTGTGAGCAAAACAGTTATATTACCTACCTCATGGAATTAACAGTCTATAGGAGGCATCCATTTTTAAATAATCCTACACTGCAAAATTGCAGTTATAAGTGTTATAAAAGGGAGGTATCCAAGGCTATGAGGGTCTGTGGTAGGAGATCTGACTCAATTAATCAGGTCAAGGAAGACTTCTTGAAGATTTTAGATTTGAAGATTTGGTAGGCATTACGTAGGGAAAGAGTAGGAGAGGCATCTCCCTACGTAGAAAGACAGCAAAGAGGCCCATTGGTGAGATGAAATTCAGCAAGTACAGGGACTAAAGAAGGCCAGTGTAGACCAAAAAAGGGAAATAAGAATTACATGGTCTGATTGCCCCTGTCTAGCGACTTTCTTTATCTCTGGTAATATTCTTTCCTCTGAAATCTATTTTATATATTAATATATTTTTTTTTTATAGCCACCCCATTCTTATTTTGCTTACAATCAGCATGGTATAGCATTTTGCATCATTTTATTTTTGAACTATTTGTATCTTTGTATTTAAAGTGGGTTTCTTGCAGACATATGTAATTGGGTCTTAATTTCTTATCCAACCTGACAATCTCTGCCTTTTAATTGAAATGTTTAGTTTTTTTTTTTTTACATACAATGTAATTATTGTCATGTTTAAATTTTAATGTACTATATGGTAAAAAAAAAAATTTTATATGCTACTTGTTTTTTATTTGTATCATTTGTTCTTTGTCATTTTTCCTTTTTCTACCTTCTTTTGGATTGAGTATTTTTATTATTCCATTTTATCTCTGTTGGGTTATTAGGTATAATTCTTTGGTTATTTTAGTGGCTGTTTTAGAGTTTAAATTATCCATAACTCATCAGTTTTAGAAGAAATACAACTGAATATTCCTTAGAAGTGAGAATGGTGAGACTCTGACTTGCTAACTTTGGACATGTTATCTGAAAAGACTAAAGGCTAGAAAAGGACATCATGCTTGGTAAAGTAGAGGGCCACTGAAAACTAATGAAACCCTCAGTGAGGTGGATTGACACAATACACGCAAACACGAAGCCGAACATACCAATGATCACGACAGTGGCGCGGGACTAGGAAATGCTTTGTTCTGTTATACATAAGATTTGCCATGAGTCAGAGTTGACTTAAGAGCAACTAACAAGAACAACAACAAGAATCACAACTTATCACAGCCTATCTTCAAGTACTATTAAGCTATATACCACTTAACATATAAGTAACTTACACAAGAATATTTTCATTTCTCTTCTTGGCATTTGTGTTATTTATATTACTTTACATATGTTATACAACCCACAAGTCAAAAGTTATCATTGAAACCAAAACCAAACCTGTTGCTGTTAAGTTGATTTTGACTTGGAGCGACCTTTTAGGACAGTGTAGAACTGCCCCGTAGGGTTTCCAAGGAGCGACTAGTGGATTCAAACTGTTGACCTTTTGGTTGGCATTTGAGTTCTTAACTGCTGTGCCACCAGGGCTCCAAAAAAATATACATTTATCCAAAGAGATAACTATACTTGTACTCTTCATTTCTTTGTGGGCATTTTGAACTTCATGTGGTATTTTCCTAAGGCCAAAGATGAAGAAATTGAAGAATTTTACCAACTTCTGCAGTCTGAAATTGATCTAATATGCAATAGGGATGCATTGGTAATTTCTAGTGATTGGAATGCAAAAGTTGGAAACAAGAAGGATTGGTAATTGGAAAATATGGCCTTGGTGATAGAAATGATGCTAGAGATCATATGATAGAATTTTGGAAGACCAATGACTTCTTCATTGCAAATATCTTTTTACAACAACATAAACAGTGACTACACATGTGGACCTCACCAGATGGAATAGACAGAAATCAAATCGACTACATCTGTGGAAAGAGACAATACAGAAGCTCAATAACTTCAGTCAGAGCAAGGCCAGGGGCTGACTGTGGAGAAGACCATGAATTGTTATTACGCAAGTTCAAGTTGAAGCTGAAGAAAATTAGAACAAATCCATGAGAGCCAAAATATGACCTTGCGTATATCCCACCTGAATTTAGAAACCATCTCAAGAATAGATTTGATGAGTTGAACACTAATGACCGAAGACCAGACTAGTTGTTGAATGACATCAAGGACATCATGCAGGAAGGATGAGGCCACTAAAGAGACAGGAAATAAAGAAAAAGCCAAAATGGATTTCAGAAGAGACTCTGAAACTTGCTCTTGAATGTCGAGTAGCTAAAGCAAACAAGAAATGATGAAGTAAAAGAGCTGAACAGAAGATTTCAAAGGATGACTCGGCAAGACAAAGTAAAATATTATTATGACATGTGCAAAGATCTGGAGTTAGCAAACCAAAAGAGAAGCAAATGCTCAGCATTTCTCAAGTTGAAAGAACTGAGGAAAAAATTCAAGCCTCGAGTTACAATATTGAAGGATTCTACAGGGAAAATATTAAATGACGGAGGAAGCATCAAAAGAAGATGGAAGGAATACACAGGGTCACTGTACCAAAATAAATTGATCAAAGCTCAACCATGAGGAGGTAGCATACGATCAGGAACTGAAGGTACTGAAGGAAGAGGTTCAATACACATTGAAGGCATTTGTAAAAAAGAAGGCTCCATGAATTGGCGGAATACAAATTGAGATGTTTCAACAAACAGATGCTGCACCAGAAGTGCTCACTCATCTATGCTAAGAAATTTGGAAGACAGCTACCTGACCAACTGACTGGAAGAGATCCTTATTTGTGTCCATTCCAAAGAAAGGTGATCCAACCAAATGGGGAAATTATCAAACAATATCATTAATACCACGTGCAAGTAAAATTTTGCTGAAGATCATTCAAAAGCAGCTGCAGCAGTACATCGACTGGGAACTGCCAGAAATTCAAGCTGGATTCAGAAGAGGATGTGGAACCAGAAGTATCATTGCTGATGTCAGATGGGTCCTGGCTGAAAGCAGAGAATACCAGAAAGGTGTTTACCTGTGTTTTATTGACTATCCACACATTCGGCTCCGTGGACATAACAAATTATGGATAACATTGTGAAGAATGGTAATTCCAGAACACTTAGTTGTGCTCATGATGAACCTGTACATAGATCAAGAGACAGTTGTTCAGAGAGAACAAGGGGATACTGAGTGGTTTAAAGTCAGGAAAGGTGTGCGTCAGGATCGTATTCTTTCACCATACCTGTGCAATCTGTATGCTGAGCAAATAATCTGAGAAGCTGGACTATATGAAGAACAGCGCATCAGAATTGGAGGAAGACTCATTAACAACCTGCGTTATGCAGATGACACAACCTTGCTTGCTGAAAGTGAAGAGGACTTGAAGCACTTACTAATGAAGATCAAAGACCACAGCCTTCATTGTGGATTACACCTCAACACAAAGAAAACAAAAGTGCTCACAACTGGACTTATAACCAACATCATGATAAATGGAGAAAAGGCTGAAGTTGTCAAGGATTTTCATTTTACTTGGATCCACAATCAACAGCCATGGAAGCAGCAGTTAAGAAATCAAAAGATGTGCATTGCATTGGGCAAATCTGCAGCAAAGGACCTCTTTAAAGTGTTGGGAAGCAAAGATGTCACCTCGAAGACTAAGGTGTGCCTGACCCAAGCCATGGTGCTTTCAATGGATGTGAAACCTGGACAATGAATAAGGAAGACAGAAGAAGAATTGACGCCTTTGAATTAAGGTGTTGGCTAAGAATATTGAATATACCATGAACTGCAGAGAGAACAAATAATTCTCTCTGGGAAGAAGTACAGGCAGAATGTTCCTTAGAAGCAAGGATAGTGAGACTTTGTCTCACATACTTTGGATGTTATCAGGATCAGTCTCTGGAGAAGGACATCAGACTTGATAATGGGTCAGTGAAAAAGAAGACCTCGACAAGATGGATTGACACAGTGGCTGCAACAACGGGGCTCAAACATAGCAATGATTATGAGGATGGTGCAGGACCAAGCAGTGTTTTGTTCTGTTTTACGTAGGGTCACTTTGAGTTGGAACCAACCGGAGGGCACCTAGCAACAGCATCATTTTCCTAAAGGACTTTTAATGTTTTATGGTGCAAGTGTGCTGGCAATAAATTGTTTCATCTTTACTTTGCTAAAAGTCTTTATTTAATTTTATTTTTGAAAAATATTTTTCTTGTTTATAAAATTATAGATTGACAGATTTTTTTTCTTTTCACTACTTTTAAGACTATGTTCTACTGACTTCCCAGTTGTGTTGTCACCTATGAGAAATTGACTGTTATCTTTGTCTTCGTTTCTTTGTATATGTCTTTTTTCTATGACTGCTTTCAAGATTTTCTCTTTATCTTGGTTTTGAGCAATTTGATTATGATGTGCCTTGGTATATAGTTTTATACATGTTTCTTGTGTGTGGAATTTCTTAAGATTTTTGGCTGTGTGGGTTTATAGCTTTCCTCAAATTTGAACAAAAATTTGACCATTATTTCTTCAAATACTTCTTATTTCCCCTCTTTTCTCTCTTCTTCTTCATGGACTCAAATTATATATATTTGGTCCACTTAAAGTGTGTCACAGTTAATGGATGCTATGTTGAAATTTTTCATTCTTTTTTCTGTTTGTATTTAGTTTTGAATCGTTTTAATTGCTATGTCTCGAAGTTGACCTTTTCTTTTGCAATGTCTAGCGTTTTTTTTTTTAATGTGCTGTTTAATCTACCCTAGTAAATTTTTCATCTAAGACCTTGTAGTTTTAGGTCTAGAAATTTGATTTTTTTTTTTTTAATTTCCATTTTACTAACATGCTTACTCTTTTATCTCACTGCTTGAACATATGGAATGGAAGTATAATGAGTTTTAACATGTTCTTATCTACTAATTTTGTCATCTGTGTCATTTCTTGGTAAGTTTTGACTTATTGGTTGTACTCTTCATTATGGTTCATATTTTGCTATTTCTTTGCATATCCGGTATTTTTTTATTGAAGTCAGACATTGTGACTTTTACCTTGTTGAGTGCTGGATATTTTATTTTTTAATTCTATAAATACTCTTGAACTTTGTTCTGAGAAGCAGTTAGTTACTTAAATTGCTTAAAAATGTAGAAACAGTTCAATGATAATTTTGGGTCCTGTTTTTAAGCTTAGTTAGGTGGAATTGAAATTCTCAGGTTTTCGTTTTTGGGTTTTTTGTCTCACTACCAGGCACAAACTTTCTGAGTACTCTATTTACTATGTGAATTATAAGGTTTCCCAATCTAGAAAACACTATTCCATCTGTAATCCTTTCAGGTAGTTATTTTCACAGCTTTAGGTAGTTTCCTCCCAAATATGTGTTGCTTATGAGAAGGTAGATGAATATCCAAGGGAAGTTGTTTGAAAATATTTGGAATTTTCTCTCTGTGCTGCTTTCTTATCATAAATATGCTGCCCTTTTGTGTTTTTTTTTTTTTTTTTTATATATACACTAGCAACGTTAGCCTCATTGGACTCCTAGCTCTGTTTACTGGACTCTGAAAAGTCTCTGGGTTCATCCTGGCTTTTCCCTTATTGTTCCATGGCCTGGAATCTCACTCAAGGCAGTAATCTAGGGGCAATCATGGGCCTTCAACTTGTTTGTTTTTCATATTTTAGAGATCAATTTCTTTTGTTGCCTGATGTCTGATATCTTGAAAGTCATTGTTTCATGAATTTTGTCTTATTTTTTAGTTTTTTTTTTTCAGGAAGGAGGGTGAATCTGGTCCCTGTTACTCTATATTTCTCAAAAGTAGAGTTCCTTTTTTAAAAAATGTATTTATTTTAGCCTCCTTTTCCTTACTTCACTTCCTTTGCCAGCTGCTGCCCCATTTTTTATCCTTCTTTAACAGAAAAAAACAAAAATAACTTGGACGGGGTTTGTCATGGATTGAATTATGTCCCCTGAAAAATGTGTCAATTTGACTGGGCCGTGATTCCCAGTATTGTGTGGCTGTCCTTCATTCTGTGATTTTAATTTTATGTTAAAGAGGATTAGGGTAGGATTGTAACACTTTTACTAAAGTCACATTCCTGGTCCAATGTAAAGGGAGTTTCCCTGGGGTGTGGCCTGGATCACCTTTTTTATTTCACAAGAGGTAGAAGGAAAGGGAAGCAAACAGAGAGCTGGGGACCTCATACCACCAAGAAGGCAATGCCAGGAGCGACCGTGTCCTTTGGACCCGGGGTTCCTGCGAAAAGCTCCTAGTCCCAGGGAAGACTGATGACAAGGACCTTCCTCCAGACCCGAAAGACAGAAAGCCTTCCCCTGGAGCTGATGCCCTGAATTTAGACTTCTGTGCTACTAGACTGTGAGGAAATAAATTTCTCTTTGTTAAAGCCATCCACTTGTGGTATTTCTGTTATAGCAGCACCAGATGAATAAGACAGAATTGTTTCTACTCTCTTTACCCAACTCATTTACTCATTTCTTTCTCTAACTTCTTCTAATCAGACTTCCAACCCTTCTGAAATTTTTATCAAGTCACCTGTGAACATAATTTTGCTAAATCTAGTGTTTTATTTTTGGTCTTTATTTTACATATCAGCAGCATTCAACACAGCCAACTAATTGTTTCTCCTTGGTATACTTATTTCTTTCACCTTACAGAACACCAAACACTTCTGTTTTCCTCCTACCTTGCTGGCCGCTTCTTCTCATTTCTTTTGCTTCTTCATCCTCCCCTTGTCAATATCTTGATGTTGGCTTGTCCCAGGACTCAATCCTTGGCCTTCTTCTTTTCAATATTAACATTCATTCCCTTGGTGTGTTAAATATCTTTTATATGTAAATAGATCCAAAATACGTATTTCCAGATCAGTTATTTTCCTGAATTCATAGATCCAATTACTTCCTTGATATTTCCACTTGGTTGATAGACATCCCAAATTCATCATGTTTAGAAATGAATTATTTTTATTTACCCTGAAATCAACCGTATCTACGTTCTTTCCCATCTCAATAAAGGGCACCTCCCTCCTTTAAGTTTCTCGGGTCTCAAATCTTAGATTCATCTTCATCTTTCTCATATCCTGCATTCCATCTGTCAGGAAATTTTGTTATTTTGACTTTCAAAATATATCCAGTATTCTACCATTTCTCACGTTTTTCAGTTCTACTACTCTGTTTCTAACTAGCATCATGTCTTGCCTCTGTTACTGCAGTTGCTGTCTTATTTGTCTCCTGCTTCTAAATTTGCTCTGTTTCCTATAATCTACTCTCAAGACATCAGCCATAATAATACTTTAAAAATGTAAGTCAGATCATGTCATTCTGCTTGATATCATCCAATGACTTCTCAATTTCAATCACAGTAAATTGCAAAGTTTTTATAATGGCCTGTAACCTGAGTTAAGAGCTCTGGTAGCACAGTGGTAAGCACCTGGCTGCTAACTGAAAGACTGGCAGTTCAAACCTATCCAGCGACCCCACAGGAGAATGACCTGGTGATCTGCTGTCATAAAGATTAAGCCTAGAAAAGCCTATGGGGGAGATCTAGCCTGTCACATGGGGATGCTCTAAGTCGAAATTAACTTGATGACACCTAACAACAAAAATGTATTTTTGTAAAGACCAGATAATATTTTAGGCATTGTGGGCCAAATGGTCTCTGTTGCAACTACTTAACTCTGTTGCAGTGTGAAAGTAGCCATAGGCTGAATGTAAACAAATGGAAGTATATAGGTGTATTTACAAAAACAGATGTTTGGCCAGATTTGACCCATAGGTTATAGTTTTTTCAAACCTGGCCCACAAGGTCTAAATGACCTGGCCCGTGGAACATTTGACCTGATCTTTTACTAATTTTCCCCTCACGTACTCCATTATATTTTCTTTTAATTCCGCAAACATAGTAGGAAGAATTTCACTTTAGAGCATTTACACTGGCTCTTCCCTCTGCCTGAAATGCTTTCTCCAGTAAAGCTTACTCCACTTTCCCAAGACTTAGCTTCTCAATAGGACTTGTTTCCCTATTTTAAATTACAACAACTTCCCATGATAGCTAGTTTCCAAAGGTGATCCCCAGTGAACTTTGAATTGTCTGACTCTGTGACTCTCTTGTAACATAGAATGTGGCAAAACTGATCATCTAAGACTTCTAAGTCAGATGAAGCTTTGCAGCTTTCGACTTTGTCCCTTGGAATGCTGGCTTCTTGATGCTCACTCTCAGTACATTCTCTCTTAGAACCCAGCCTCTCTGTTGTGATGCCCAGGATATATGGAGAGGTCATACCTTTTCAAATAACTTCAGTTGAGCTTTCAGCTGACAACTAGCAACCGCTGTGGGCCTTGGGAGCGAGCCATCTTGAACCTCCAGCCCAGCTGCGGTCTGTCTGCAAGCACGTGAGAAACCCTGAGTGAGAACCACTTAGCTGCACCCAGTTAAAACACAGTATTATGAAACGTAATAATAAATTACTTTAAGACACCAAGTTTTGGAGTGATCTTTAAGCAATGAAACTGAAAACCCCCTTTGCCATATGATTTCTTAATTTATTAATGCTTATTATTTATTTATTGTTTGGTACTCCCTATCAGATTAAGGCTCTAGTATGGTAGGAATCCTTGTCTTTTTTTTTTTTCCCTGATGTACCTTAAGTGTTATAACAGTATACCTGGTACATATCAAAACCAAATCCGTTACCATAGAGTCTATTCTGACTCATAGCAACCTTATAGAACAAAGTAAAACCGCCCCATGACTTTTCCAAGGCTGTAAATCTTTACAGAAGCAGACTGCCACATCTTTCTCCCACAGAGAGACTGGTGGGTTCAAACTGTCAACTTTCTGGTTAGTAGCTGAGCACTTAACCACTGCATCACCAGGGCTCACATATCTGGTGCATACCCAAAACCAAACCCACTGCCATCCAATCGATTCCAATTCATAGCAATCCCATAGGGTTTCCAAGGCTGTAAAGCTCTATAGGAGCAGACTGCCACATCTTTCTTTCTCTTGCCGAGCAGCTGGTGGTTTCAAACTGCAGGCCTTTCAGTTATCAGTTGATTGCTTTAACCACTGCACCACCAGGGCTCCTTATCTGGTACATAGTAGGGATTAGATAAATATTTGTAGGAAGAATGAAGAAATGAGATTCCGACTCATAGCGACCCAATAGGACAGAGTAGAACTGCCCCAGAGGGTTTCCAAGGAATGCCTCGTGGATTCAAACTGCTGACCTTTTGGTTAGCGGCCAGAGCTCTTAACCGCTATGCCACCAGGGTTGAGATTATCACAGACTCACCTTATTATATATGGTGCATTACCAAAACCAATGTGGTAAATTAAGATGACAAATAAATACCTATGGAGGGTCTTCTAAATTAGGAACTGATAATTAGCAAACTTAAAGTGACCTTTTAGGAAAAATAGAAGCTTTTGTTATTATTTCCAAATATTAGTCCATTATGAGCCTCTTGGTAGAGACTTTAGGCCAATGTAAATGTTATAAAGTGAACAATAATGAACAAAACACCTTAATATTTTTATATAAAAGTAATAATTAGAATAAAATTTAAGATGAAGAGCATATAGCCATAATTTTTCAGTAGAAGGATTAGTTTCAGTACCTTTTTAAGTGATTAAAAAGTTAACATAATTTATCTGTGTTCATTAACATCAATTTGCTATTATTTAACAGAATTCCTGACAGAGATTAACAGGCATCTGTGCTCAACATATTAAAAAAAAAAAGGGGAGGGGCACTAATATATTATTTGGTATCCAAACACAGTGTCAAATTGACTTCTGTAAAAGAATGCTTTCTTTATTTTCTCAAAGACATTTAATTTTTAAAACTATATTTCAGCTATTAGATAGCTGAGTCAGTAATATGAAGAATGGCTGACAATTTCTAAAGAAAAAACTCTTTAAGAAGGTTCATTGAAAATCTTTTTCAAACTATATAGGGTCTGATATTAAAAAAAAATTCTGGTAGATTTATTTTTCAGTGAATAACTGGAATCTTGATATGGGTGTAAAGATATCATCACTGTTTGACTTCTACATCACATGCTAATATGCATTTCTCGGAAAACTGTAACAAAGAAAAGTGCTGAGTGTGCCTCAGTAAGCTTAGAAGGTATATGAATTTTATACTAGTTCTCTTTGAATCCTCTGGATCTCGAGCATCTTACGGGTCTGGTTGGGCAGTTTATCAATTCTCATGCTCAATAAATTCTGTCATTGGGCATATGCAACTAAAAGCACTGAGGCGTAACTGTCAGGGGTGCTTACAAACATCAGCACTCTAGGATGGCACACAGTCAGCATACAAATTGAGATCTTATAACATGAGCACGGGGCAAAGGCTACAATTTAACCCAAATTTGGGGCAAATCCAAAATTAAGACCAGACTCTGCCATGGCACGCGGAAAGTCCCATTCTTCATGTTTACTTCATAGACAGTACTTTTTCACATCTATTTACCATTCCACCATACAATCAGCATATAAAAATATACGAAAATACATGATGCAGCTTGTGAAATAATTTACTGCTTCTTAAAGTATTGCCAGTAGAGGCCTAACCTAACCATTATCCCATACCCCTTTCTTTTTGGAATGGTATACCATGTTAACTAGGTCCTAAGTCAAGTCACTAAAGTGTCATATTGGCCCTGTGGAAGTGAAGGTTTACGTAAACAATGACTTAATATTATTTAGTCCTTGGTGGTGGTAGAGCACCTTTTTGATGTGAAACTAAATAGTTGCTTTTGCAACTTTTATTCAGGGAAGCCAAAATCAAATGCTACAGAGCCTGGAACAGATACAACTATCTATAATGGTTAGTTTCCTTTGAGATAATACATTATTTTTTGTAATTCAGTGAAGAAATACATATACATGTATATAATGCAATACATCAGCAATATCTATATCTCTGGGTCTGCATAATGCCATAATAACCAGATAAAAAGGGCAAACATCAATCCTACCAGTAATATGCTATTACAGAGCCTCTAGAATTTTTGACTGTTAAAAAATATATTAATGCATTTATTTAGCCTCTAAGTGTTTTTAAAAAATCATTTCCATAGAAATATACATATTTTTTCACTGAATTACATATGAATCAAATTTATAAATAAGATAAGCTCATTTTCAAACCAACCCATTTCTTTTGAAAAATTGGCCTCAACTATTTAAATATTATTTATGACAAATAGAAATATAACACACCATATTTGTGTCCTTTTTTGGATGTTACAATGAATATTACGTATTTGTCAAATGTGCTATTTTCCAGACAAATGTGTATTCTATCATATTGTAATTAGAGGCGTAACATTTACATCTTAATGAAAGGAAAATCATGCTTTGAAGTTTTATATTTTAGACATTACATCTATTTCTCAGTGATTTTTTTTTAGTTTGTAGGAGAAATTTTAATTATTTTGTGTTTTAATGCATCATGTACCAAATGGAAAATAAAGATCCTTAAATGAGAGTGTTATCCATTGATAAGAATTCAAGTTATGTATTTGAAGCCTTTTTTTCTCTCCTACTTTTACAGATTTTTTAAATTTTCTATTTCCTTTTATTGAGCATTCCTTAGATATTTCCTAACATTGCTTTTCTTTTTGAATCTTTTTAAGATGATCTATATGTGGGGAGGATTACAGTTTATAGGGCCTTGGAAATATGGGTTCCAAAATAAATAGTGAAATAACTGTGATGATAGTACACCTTTGTGTAGTCCTCTTAATTTTTAAAAATTATTTCATCATATAATGACTTCTTATATATAAATATCCATAACCTGTATCACACAGAAGCTGAGATCTCAACATGATTCTAGTTTATTGAATTATAAGGGAGAGCATATTAACACAATCAAAATCTAATTTTTTTTTTTGAAATCACTCTGAAAAGGCCTGTTCCTTTAGTTGATACAAACCAAGAAGATTTATGATTGGCCTTAAAACAATCTGAGGGCAGATGAAGCCTGATAGTAGTGCTGACCCCAGACCCACTGAGGTGGGCCTCCCCTTGGATTTTGTCATAAATGTTATTATTCTTTGCCAATATGCCCTGCCTTCTCTGTGGAAACATAATACCTGCCCACCAGTTTGAACTCAAGTGTGCCTGTGTGATAGGTTTTAGTCAATGAAACGTGAACAGATATAAGGGTGTTACTTTCTAGAAAAAGCTTGGAGAGTCAATGCTTGTTCTGCCATTGTCCATTTTCCTCTATGCTGTGATAATAGACATTGTATGTCCTAAAGGAAGATGACATGACAAGGCTGCAACAAGCCAGCAGTAAACATGCATGATGAATGTGAAATACACCTATGTGATGTAAGTTCATTGATATTTTGAAGTCATTTGTTACTCAAGCAAAACCTAGGCTGTCTTGATTGATACAAGTTTTCTCACTGATTATTGGGGTGCTCAACTCCCCCTTCCAGGGTCAGATTTTCAATAGGCAAGTTAAGCATGGCCCTTACCATCATTACCAGATCAATGGACAATTTCAGATGGGTTTCACCACATCAAAGATGTATTCACTGTAGATTAGTAATAAGCACACGTAAGCCTGTGCTTATCTAGTTTACTGGGTCATCAGCCCCTGTCAGGTATTATAAATTTGCAGAGGCTTTGATTCTTATGGGAAGGTGTCGTAGGTTTGGGAGAGAGACAGATGCCAGCCATACCTATGAGCAGAATCTTTGATGTGGTGAAAAAAATGTGAAACTGTTCACTACAGATGATCTGGTAACCATAGTAAGCACTATCTTTACCTTGCCTATTAGAAAATCCACCCCTGCCCACTTCAAAGAACAGCTCTTTGCCAAGCTATGAGGACCATCTGTTAATTCCTTCATGTCCACCTCAGTTAAGCTGAGGCCGTGCTCTTCTCAGAGTAGCCTGAGTCAGTGACTGAGCGAGGGTGTGGTGCAAGCACCTAGCCATTTTCTTTCAACAGGGGACTTTTCTAACGGGCAATCTTTGCTCTGAGGTCACATGTTGGGCTGGCAGAAACTTTGTCAGATCTGTGTTGCTGTCTGGCAGTTCCTCCTACACAATCCTGCTTTCCCCTGTTCCTTGATAGGTGTTGCTCTCCAGGAAATATTTTGTAATTCTAACTTTGACTTGGCATCTGCTTCCCAGAGAAATGAATTTACATAATGTCTACTTACTTTCTGAGAGTACCTTCCTAAATAGAAAGTTAGGACAAAGAAAAAGTGTCCCACTCCCTCCTTCTACAGCTGGTCTTTTCAGTCCTTGTCCCCTGTCTGAGTTAATTCACTGGACTGCAGCTTTACCCTCAGCGGGATAATCACTCCTCAACACAAAACAGTCAGATAGCAATATATTTACTTGCATTCTTGGTTCTCCAGATTTTGAAATGAAATTTTCTCCTTGGTGATTTTCTCAAGTGTAAAATTACAGTAGTAATAGGCTGAGCTGAGACTGGAGCCCGAACAGAGTGCTTAACCATTGTGCTCTACTACCTCTCTCAAGGAGGATCCATGAAGAACTTAGCAGTATGCCTACCATGGATTTAAGTTCACCATTTATTGGAGTGGATAGCGCTCGATAAATGTAAACCACTATGATTATTCATTCATTTTCAAAGTTAAGAATTAAAAAAAAAATACACATAGTTTGGATATCAAGAAATAAAGAATCTTTATAACCTAAATAAAGGAGCCCTGAGCCCTGGTTGCCCAGTGGTTAAGTTTTAATTGAAAGCCTGGTTGGTGGTTCAAACCCACCAGCTGCTCCTGGGGAGGAAGATGTGACATCTTTTAGCCTTGGAAACCCTGTGGGTTTGCTATGAGTTGGAGTCGGCTTGGGTTTATGACCTAAGTGAATTTGGACTCTATTTTGTAAGCAATGAGAAATTATTAAAGAGTATTAAGAAGGGGCTAGCATGTTAATGGAAAAACTGGTGGCATAGTGGTTAAGAGTCTGCTAACCCAAAAGTCGGCAGTTCAGATCCACCAGGCGTTTCCTGGAAACCCTACGGGCAGTTCTGCTCTGTCCTACAAGGTCACTATGAGTAGGAATCGACTCGACAGCAACGGGTTTGGTTTGGTTTAACATGTTAAAAAGATGACTGCACTTACCGTGTGGTCAGTGCGTTAAACTGGGCTATAAATGGAGATAAGGAAATGGTGGAATTTGTTCAGACTAGAGGTAGCCTGAACTATGGTTGTTGCAACAGAGACTGGAAAAAATATTTGAAAATAATTTAGGGACCTCCAATTATAGATTAGTCATTAAGTTGTGTCATATAAGTCTAGACATTCAATCCATCTGGATTTCTGTTTATTCATTTGAATGAGGTGGTTTCTAAAGTCCTTTTTTTAGAAAGGGTTGGTAGAATTTTAGGCGTGAATATACTGGAAGAGACTTGGAATAACTTTGAGGTTTTGTACGTTTATGACATTGGTAAGAAAGTCTTTTTTTTTTTTTTTTTTAGTCAAAAATCTAAATATAATGCATTTAAAATCCAGCTTTATGTTCCTCTGGTCTCCCAATTTACTTCTATAGTCCCTTAAATAGTAAACTTATTCTTTTCTAATCTTTTGAAAGAGGATTTATACCATCCCGAAATTGTCACTTAAACACCAAGAAGAAGGTCAATTATAGTGGGCGTGTTAGGTAAGTTTAAGCCTGAAGCAAGCTACCAATAAAAAAACTGACTTTTCTTTAAAAAAAAAAAAAAATTCTATGCAAATCCCATAAACTTTGGCAGTGAGGGAAAATAGATATTTGTCATAAAGAGTAGTGACTTACTTGAGTCCATCTCTCAAGCAATAGAGATAATTGTAGCAACATAAGGGAACAGGCTGCACTTTACTCTCCTCGGCTTTGGCAAATTGTGTTGCATCTGCTACAGGTCTGACAAATAAAGTGTATCATTTTGGAAATTGCTGCTGAGTGTGGTTACTGCACACTACCGCAGCAGAGATTCTGAATGTCATTGTGGAGCTAAGGTAGCAGGGTCACTAGGTGTTAGCACTACTGGGGCTATTTTGTCAGTCTGCTGGATAGCTAACATCTCTACTTGGCTAAGCTTTGAGAGATAATGGTTGAGTGAATGAACTTTGACTAACTCATACTTCCGGAACTTCATGTTTTTTCTTGAGTGTTGAATTAAATGAGAAAACTAAGCAATAATTTGTTTTAAACTTCTATTTGTTATTTTAAAATTTTTCATATAAGAATCCACTTTTTATGTTTTAAATATCAGTGAACATAACTTTGGCATGAAAACTAATGCAATACTAAATATTTCCCTAGTCTGAGGCATCATTACCTCGTTTGAATTATTGAATCTCCTTACCTCTTGCCCTTTTGCAGTCGTTTTACACAATAGAGCCAATAAGATCTTTCTTAAATGAAAATCTTATTACGGCACTCCCTGTTTATGTACCTCATTGTCTAATTCTCTTTATAAAAACCTTCAGTAGGTGAATTCATTATCTAATGCAATGTGAGAAATAATACCAGAACTGAGTT
The DNA here is from genome assembly GCF_030014295.1 of Loxodonta africana. Lineage (NCBI taxonomy): Eukaryota > Metazoa > Chordata > Mammalia > Proboscidea > Elephantidae > Loxodonta > Loxodonta africana. Next base: position 32,668,400 of record NC_087347.1, on the reverse strand, counting down.
GCTTTAAAGCGACAAAAATCATTTGATATTTCTTCCAGTTTCTGTGGGTCTACAGTTCAGAAGTAACTTGGTTGAGTGATTTTGGCTTGAAGTCTATCAGGAGGTTATAGTGACTTGCTGGCTGGAGCTGCAGTCATATGAAGACTTGGCTGAAGCTAGAGAATCTGCTTCCAAGAAAGTCACTTACATGGCTGTCAGGTTGTTTGTGGCAAGTTCGTTTGTCTCAACAGGGCTGCTTGAATGTCCTCAAAATCAGGCAGCTAGCTTACCCCAGAGTGAGTGTTTAAAGAGACCAAGGCAGAAATCTTCACTACTTTATATAGTCTAATCTCAGAATTTACTCTGTTACTTCTGACATATTCTATTGGTCACATAACCAGCACTGATTCACTGTGGGTGGGAACTAGACAAAGGTGTAACTATTAGGAGTCAAGGATCATTGGAGGTATTATGGAAGCTGGCTACCATAGTTGGTTTTTATTTAACTTGTGAGAAAGTCCAAACACAGACATTGCTTACAAATCTCTTCATGATCTAACCATTTCTTACATCTTCAGCCTTGTGCTGCCACTCCCTGGTTCGTGCTTGACTCATTAAAAAGAAAAAAAAAAAACTTCCTTCAATTCTTTCAATGTGTTATACTTGTTCTTACTTTCTACTTGGATCTCTTATTTCCGCCCTTTTAGTTGACTCACTTCTATTCACACTTCAGGTGAAGTTATTAGATATTACCCTTTTCCAAAAGCTTTCCCTTGACTTTTCAATCATAGACTGATGACTTGGTTTTGTGCCTCCAATGTATTTTGTCCTTCCTTAGTTATAGCATTTATCACACTTATTCTTTTTTAATGATTTTTTTTTTTTCTTGTAGTGAATACCACAGTAGATACTGAGATCTATAAAGGCAGAGCCTTGAACATTTTGCTTATCATTTTGTCTCATTTCCTAATCTGTGTCTGGAATACAGGAGTATTTCTTGAATGGATGCATGATTATATAAATGAATGTAAGCATATCTTGACTGTAAGTGATATTTACTCCTTATTTTCTAAGAAAATGAGGACAATGCAATAGCTAAACTCACCTATAACTTTTATTTACCTGTCTTTATAAAACTTAAAAACAAAAAAGAAAAATCTGATGTAATATACAAATACTTAGGTTTTGATTTCTGTAGGATTAACATTAGTAATATATTGAGTTCAGAGATACAGATCCTATATTTTTCTTCCAGTGATCGTTGATAGACTAATGATTTTATCTTGCTGGGTTACAGATCAATACTGTGATATCTGAGAATCAGTGAAAGATAATTAAGATTTCTACCAAAATAACATTTTTTCTTTCAAAATTGTGAAATTACAATGATGTAGTTAAAACAGACTGAGCCAAATTTTCCATATCTTTAAATTTAGTCTCTATCTGTTATATTCCATATACCAGTTTAGAAGACAAATAAAATACCATTTAGCAAAAATCTAGTATTATTAATTATGTGTACAAAACAAAGATCACTTGAAGATACTTCAGTGAATTTGGGCAGAATATTATCTTTTTCTCCCCATAGAACATGGCACTAAACATAATCAAGTCACTACTCACAATATGATATCCTATTCTGTGTGGCATATTTAGAAATAGTAGCACTTAAGAAGACTACTTCAGTGGTAAAGATTCAGTAGTTTATTTCAATATTTTAAAAAGTTAAAATAGCTACATTCTTCTAAATGTTAAATCACAACTAAATGGCGAGATGGGGGAAGCAGGGGCGGGGAAATGTATGGTTTATATCCCATCTTACTGATTTAGTATTGGAGCCTCTGAGTAAGCTCTTCATGTAGGTTGATGTGATATCTGTATATACCAGTGGACTGAACAGAACCTTCTTGTTGGCTATCTATTATAAGCCCTGGCATGATTAGACTGATGCTCTTGGTGTTAATGCCTTTGGGTATCACATTTATACTCTGGCTTCCCAAAGATGCACTTTGGGAGCAGACATTTTGGTAAATGGTGGAAAAAGAAGGTGTCAGGTGTCTTTCTGTCTATGATGCTTGTATAAGGTCTGTCCATGGTGACTGAGGGAGCCCTGGTGGTGCAGTAGGTAAGCATTTGGCTGCTTACAACAAGGTCAGCAGTTCGAATCCACCAACTGCTCTTTGGAAACCCTATGCAGCAGTTCTACTCTGTCCTGTAGGGTCGCTATGAGTCAGAACCAACTCGTTGGCAACAGGTTATAGTGACTGAGAGAATAGAATGTGGAGGGACAGACTCTTCACTTCCAGGTTTAACGGCATTTAGATATATTTAAAAGTTCACAAGTATTTTATGAAATGCTTAGGAAACACCTAGTATTTTGAGTCATGGCTCACCTGATCAAATTTTGGACTATGTTTCATGTGCCCACGATTAAGAGTTTCAGTTGATTAAATAGGGCTGCATTTTTCCCTTGCTAACTTGACACGTTGCAAACAAATCAAGATGCTATGAAGGAAAAATAAGCACTACCAAAAGCCATTTTATGGACCTAAACTTCTGACTTTTCAAATCAAAAAGTGAAGTGCTGTTAACCAGTATGTAAAAGTTATAAAAAATGTGGAGTCTGTTATTCTCCTTATGTATTTGAATCATCGTCTGTTGGTCTCTCCTGAAGACAGTAAGGGAGTGATGACATTTACTTCCTTCAAAGACTGTCAAAGTACATTTGATTTTATAATTTTAAGCATATTACTTGCGATACACAAATTAGTTTAACCATAGCATAAATGCAAATTATTAACTCAAAGAATACATTTTCTTTTTTAAAATAAAATTTACTATAAATTTTGTGTATTTCTAATATTGATACTACCAGTGTACAAGTGCAGGTTACTGTTCAAAATTTAGAAATTACAGGAAATGGAATTAATATTGAGGGAAAATACAGAATAATATTTCAATTCATAAATATTTATGCCATTATTTTTTAAAACTAAGTTCATTATATCTAAGCATATATTTAGGTCTCAGGGCCTGAATATAAAAGTGTACCTATTTATTAAGTAACAATGCAGAATTTGTCACATATGTTATGTAATTCAGTATTCAAAAATGTACTTTGGAATATAAATCACATTGTGTGGATGTGTTGTGTGCAAGGGTTCTTATAAGGATGCTGATAAATTGCTATTATAACTAGGCATAAATTAAAATGACATAATTCTCTCACTAAATGTTAGTGAAATGGCTTTTCTTTTAATGTCCAAGATAGAATGGTTTTCTTCCGAGATACTCTTACTTTCATTACAAAACTTCAGTGACTGGTGAGCTCAAAACTCAAGAAATCCAAATGATTGATGTTAGAGATTTATATTAAGGGCTTAGATTGGTGTCAAAGTGACTCTCAATATTGATAATCGGTCGATTTTCTTTCCTGCCATCCTTAAGAAATGTGATTTGGATCTGGCCTTTTTTAGTTAGTTCTTAAATAATTAACTAATGACCTTATTGTTTCCTCATCACATGCTGCCGTTGTTAGGTGCGTTAAGTTGGTCCTGACTCATAGTGACCCTACGCACCACAGAATGAAACACTGCTCAGTCCTGTACCATGCTTACACTTGTTGTTATGCTTGAGCCCATTGTTGCAGCCCCCGTGTCAATCCATCTTGTTGAGGGCCTTCCTCTTTTCCACTGACCCTGTACTTTACCAAGCCTGATGTCCTTCTCCAGGGACTGATCCCTCCTGACAACATGTCCAAAGTATGTAAGATGCAGTCTCACCATCCTTGCTTCTAAGGAGCATTCTGATTATACTTCTTCCAAGACAGCTTTGTTCATTCTTTTAGCAGTTCATGGTATACTCAATATTCTTCGCCAACACTGCAATTCAAATGTGTCAATTCTTCTTCAGTCTTCCTTATTCATTGTCCAGCTTTCACATGCATATGACGCAATTGAAAATACCATGGCTTGAGTCAGGTTCACCTTAGTCTTCAAGGTGACATCTTTGCTTTTCAAGACTTTTAAGAGGTCCTTTGCAGCAGATTCGCCCAATGCAATGCGTCTTTTGATTTCTTGACTGCAGCTTCAACAGGTGTTGATTGTAGATCCAAGTAAAATGAAATCCTTGACAACTTCAGTCTTTTCTCTTTCTACCATGATGTGGCTTATTGGTCCAGTTACGAGGATTTTTGTTTTCTTTATGTTGAGGTGTAACCCCTACTGAAGGCTGTGGTCTTTGACCTTCATCGGTAAGTGCTTCAAGTCTTCTTCACTTTCAGCAAGCAAGGTTGTGTCATCTCCATATCGCAGGTTGCTAATAAGTCTTTCTCCAATCCTGATGTCCCATTCTTCTTCATATATTCCAGCTTCTCGAATTATTTGCTCAGCATACAGATTGAATAAGCATGGTGAAACAATACCTGATGCACATTGTCATAATACTTTACTTTGTCTTCTCGAGCCGCCCTTTGAAATCTTCTGTTCAGTTCTTTTACTTCATTGTTTCTTCATTTTGCTTTAGCTGCTTGACATTTGAGAGCAAGTTTCAGAGTCTCCTCTGACATCCAACTTGGTCTCTTCTTTCTTTCATGTCTTTTCAATGACCTCTTGCTCTCTTCATGTATGATGTCCTTGATGCCATTCCACAAGTCGTCTGGTCTTAGGTCATTAGTGTTTAACGCATCAAATCTATTCTTGAGCTGGTCTCTAAATTCAGGTGGGATATACTCAAGGTCATATTTTGGCCCTCGTGGACTTGTTCTGATTTTCTTCAGTTTTGACTTGAACTTACATGTGAGCAATTGATGGTCTGTTTCACAGTCAGCCCCTGTCCTTGTTCTGACTGATGATATTGAGCTTTTCCATTGTCTCCTTCCGCAGATGTAGTCAGTCTGATTCTTGTGTATTTCATCTGGTGAGGTCCATGTGTATAGTTGCCTTTTATGGTGGTGAAAAAAGGTATTTGCAATAAAGAAGTCTATGGTCTTGCAAAATTCTATCATTTGATTTCCATCATTACTTCTATCACCAAGGCCATCACATGCTAGGCAGAGGCAAATAAATAGCTATTCTTTAGCAAGAACCCTTCTGGTGATTTTCTACTTCTTTAATTTTAATGATACAAAACAAAACAAAACAAAACTGTAGAAGTGACCAAAAGTGTTTTAGTGGATTAGTAATATGCTAATTATTCTAGATGTTTCATGTAAAAGACTGCTGAAATTAATCTTCAGCTGCAATTTTAGTCAACAGTTTTAGCTATTGGCATTTGCTTGCTGCTACAGGATCGTAAACAATATTCCTAATTTAACATGGCTTAGTCTTCTAATTTGTTGTCTAGGTCACCCATTTTTCAAGTTGATATATTTTTCTCTCAGGTGCTGGAAGGTGGTTTTGAATAAATTGTTTTGGCTAAATTACCTTTAAATATTGAATGGTAAATTAGTAGTTCATTTGATCTGAATTTTAAAACATCAATATTTATGATCATTTAAAATGTGATTAATTTTTATTATGAAATTTGTATATGCTTATGTATAGAAAACAATTAAATACAAAATCAAATTATTCATTTTAGTTACCATAACTGAACAAGTATTAGAATTTTATTATAATTTATTTTGAAAATTTTCTGTGTGTGTGTATACACACACACATATTTGCATATAGTTATAATCATGTTTTTTAATTTTACAATTTGATTTATTTGTCTCTATAGATCATCTATCATCATGCCTAGTGCATAGTAGGTATTTAATAAATGTGATAAAGTGAATATATTATTTCTAGATGCTAGAAGAATGCTTATAAACAAATAATTTATTTTATAAGGATCAGCACAAAGCTTGTTCCTATGAGGCAGAAGTCAAAGATGTCCCAAATGTCCAACTTTCCCAGGCTGCTGTATTGCTCCATGATCTCTAACATCAACTACCCTCACTCCCCTCAGTACTCTACCTCCCATCTTTGGGTACCCTAATGTCATAGTCATCTAGTGCTGCTATAGCAGAAATACCACAAGTGTATGGCTTTAACAAAGAAAAATTTATTTTCTTACCGTCTGTTAGGCTAGAAGTCCAAATTCAGGGCATCAGTTTCAGGGGAAGGCTTCCTCTCTCTGTCAGCTCTGGAGAAAGGTCCTTGTCTTCAATCTTCCCCTGGACTAGGAGCTTCTCTGTGCAGGAACCCTGGGTCCAAAGAACGTGCTCTGCTCCCGGTACTGCTTTCTTGGTGGTATGAGGTCCCCAACTCTCTGCTTGCTTCTCTTTCCTTTTATCTCTTGCAAGGTAAAAGGTGGTGCAGACCACCTGAGCAACAGTGTTACATCCCACCCTAATCCTCTTTAACGACAGGCAGATTTATTTATAACACATAGGAAAATCACAAAATGGAGGACAACCACACAATACTAGGAATCATGGCCTAACCAAGTGGACACATATTTTGGGGGGACACAATTCAATCCATGACACCTAATTTGGTTCATTATCTCACAGAACTCATGAACCTTATAAAAGAAATGGCTCATGTGATAGTGGAGGCTGATAAGTCTCAAATTCGTGGATTAGGCATAGGCTTCTCCCTTCAGCCGCTGCCCAAAGGAACTCAGCTTTCTCGATCTGTGGGTGGGAAAACCCACTGTGCTGTCTCCTTTGGGTCTCTCCTGCCATTTTCTGCTGCCGATCTCTGGTCTCCACTGCTGGTCTCTGCTGCTTTGGTGGTGATGGGCTCTTCTCTTTGCTACTTTTGGGGTGGCTCATTTTCAAGCCCAGCGGGATGGCAAAACTGACCAATACCCTTAGTGGGCCACAATTACCTATCACACAGTCCTGCCCAATCACCTGGGTGGGAGTTATAAGACCGTGGCTAGAGAGACCACACAAAAGCAATCCATTACACCACAGCATGTTTATATATTCAAATAATAGATTCAAGGTTTTTGTGCAATTTGAGGATTTGTATTAATATAAGAATGAGAATAAGAGCCCTGTGGTATTTGCTCTCTTTTTCCTGTAGACGAGGAGAAAGTTTCTTTCCCTTCCTCCTATGCCAAGTGAGGGTGTCTCCAAGAAAACCATTCCAAGGATTTGCCTGCCTTCTGAATAAAAGGAATACAGCAGCTCACTCATGACTTACTTAACAACAGCAATGACAATACAAAGTGTCTTGAGGCAGGGGAATAGCAATGCGACCTGCTGACCTGATGAGATGGCAAGGAGGTACTCTCCTAGACATGAAGGCACTTCTTGTGATGGTAGAGGATGGTCATATTTCTTGTAGATCTGATGTGAATCCACACAAGATAAGTCACTGTGAAAAGCCTTGAAAAGAACTTTGTCTAAGATCACCTTCTGAAAGGATGCAGTGATCACAGCCAAAAGTGACTGGAAGTGGGGTACTAAGGAGCATTGTAAGTGGTTTGCATGAGGAGGCATTGTGTTCCCAGGAGTAACAAATAAAGTCTCTAGGGAGTGGGAAATTTTCTCTGAAGAAGCCAAAAATACCCACAAGAGAAAAAAACTCAGAGTTTGGGTATTAGCTACCACAGAGGGTATCGATGACATATGGAGACTGTGCCAGTCAGTTGAACTTTTCTCTGCTCCTTACCTCTTCACTGTTCCCACCTGGAGAACCCAGAGAGGCAGTGTGGAGTAAAAGAGTAAGGTAGGTAAAGATAGAAGAAGCCACCTACTTACTCTCTTGTCTTGCCCATTTCCAGCCAAACAGGGATAGAGAATATTTAAAGTGGATGAGAGCTCATGGTCTTTATATTAGGCTGAATTGAGACTTTTAATACCATGAAGTAACTTGAAAAACAATGATAGTTGACTAAAATTTTATCACAGGGAAGAAATTGTTTAAAGTGGAAATTGTAAAAAAGTATAAAGTTACATTCTTATTTCACTTTATCTAGCCTAGTCATTCTAGTAGCTGGTCGCAAAAAACAATGACAAACAGTATCATAAGTACGATAATGTGGGAAACAAAGGTTGTTATGGGAGCATAAGAAGAGCTTTGATTCTGGCTTCTGTAGCTACTCTACTAGCTACTATTTCACGATGGTAGATATGAAGAGAGAGTGATCCTGGACCCGTAGTAAATCCAGACTAAAATACTAACTGAAGAGGGTAGAACGCCTCACGAGGTGGGTGGAAAGCTGGAAACCAGAAGCTGAGAGGGATCAGAAAACTAGAGGGAAATATATTACCCATGTGTCAGAGTATAAAGGAATGTTCTCAATGTACTCAACTTTCTTTTGTATCTACCAAGAACTCACTAAAGCATCCCATAAGAAACGGAAAGCTTTAAACACCTGTCAGAGTCAGAAATTAAGCTATTTTACAACAATACTAGTAAAGTAAGCACGTTTATGCTTTTCTTACCTTTCCCTCCTTCTTCCTCTTTGACCCTGGAAGGGAGATGTAAACAGTAGCTAAGAAGTGGTAAAAGAGGGGTGTGAAAGAAGTCTTATACTTGAAGGTTAAGCATATGGGTATATAATTACTATATGAGTTGGAATCTACTCAGTGGCAGTGAATTTTGTTTTTTGATTATAATTAATTAATTATAATTAATTAATTAAATTGTTTTTGACGTTAAAGTCATCCGAGTCTCCATTTACTAATAATAAGAATGGTAGTCCCTGGGTGGCACAAACTGTTAAGCGGTCAACTACCCGTTGCTTTTGAGTCAATTCTGACTCATAGCAACCCTATAGGCCAGAGCAGAGCTTCCCCATAGCGTTTCCAAGGCCGTAATCTTTATGGAAACAGGCTGCCACATCTTTCTCCTGCAGCAACTGATGGGTTCCAACTGCCAACCTTTGGTTAGCAGCCAAGCACTTAACCGCTGCACCACCAGGGCTCCTTAAGCACTCAACTACTAGCCTAAAAGGCAGAGGTACTTGGGAAGACAGGCCTGGTGATCTGCTTCTAGGGGGCATGGCCTTCAAAACCCTATGGAGCAGTTCTACTCTGCAACACGTGGTATTGCCCTGAGTCAGAATCAACTTGATGACAACTAACAACAGCTACTGTAAGAAGAATAACAAACGCATATAGCCCCTACTATGTTTTTTTTTTTTTTATGTGCCAAGAATGTCTCTAAGAGAGTTTGTCTATTAACTCATTTAATCCTCACAACAGCCCCAGTATACATTAGGAATTGTTAATATTCTGAATTTTATAAACTTTCTATAATTTATAAGTGACACAGTTTGTGATTTAAACTTAGACAGTCTGTCTTCAGAGTATATGATCTTAACCACTACTCTATACACTAAAAGATAAATGTCATGGGCCTGCCCTGTTTTTCATCAAGTGCCTGAAGTAGGTAACCCACCCCCAACTAAGCAGGCTTGAATGGAGAGAGGGATACAGACAATAACGTTGCTTCTATAGCCATAATTTCCAAGTCTTCCTTGTTCAAGATAGTGATTGCTTACTTTGTCCTTCCGCTGTTAGACACCATTGAAGAGTTTAAAAATGGTTTTCTTATGATGAGATTTGCTTTTCAGTGTGATCACTCTGACTTCTGTCTAGAGATTGGTTTGGAGAGAGACAAAATGGAAGAAATTAACGTAGGTTGGAAAGGCTATTATGAGCTGATGGTTGCCTGAACTAGGGTAATGGAGAGAAAAGAAGACAAGAAGTTTAAGAGATACACTGGAGGTAGAATAAAAAATAAAAAAAAATAAATTTTTTTTTTTTTTTTTTTAGAATAGACAGGACTTAATGAATGATTGGATGTGAGAGTGAGAAAGAATTGTGTTGTAGCATTTATTTTCTTTGTGAAACAGAGAATATGTCACAAAGTTACAAAAAGGATTAAATTAGATAACTCTTTACAAACACTTGGCACCATGACTCATAAATAATGAGGAAAGGGTGCTTGAGCTCTAGCATTCGGTGTGTATCTTGGGAAAAGTAATGTAAATTCTCTGCCCCTTCTCTGCGCCTTATCTGTGATGCAGCAATACCTTCCTCCTCATGAGATTACATGAAATGTTTTTGTAAGAAGTTTAGCACAGTTTCTGGCACACAAAAATTCTCAATTAATGCTACTCATCTTTTATTAGATTATTTTCTTTTCATCTACTTGGCATTAGTTGTATGACTCTTTGAAATTCATTTCTACATGTCACCAAAGACAGATGGTTCCCTTCAGAGAAAGATATTTTCATTGATCTTGTGTCAATAGAGCAGATCCTTTAAACTTTGTTAACTAATGACAAAAGTACTCTGTTTTTGCATGGTACAAGTGCAGAGGATACGGGGAGGTTACCCATTCCACGTGCATAATGGATGAGACAATTAGGCAAGTGGGGAAATCTTTGCAAACTAACTGCAAAGTGCAATATTGGGTCAAGTAGGGAGTAATAAATATTTGGGGTGTCAGTGAATAATATACAAAAGTGCAGCCCTAAACAAGTCAGACACTTTCTAAATTGAAAGCTGCTTGAATCTAGAAGCAAAAATCAGAAGTTGGATGCGAAGAAAAATCATGAAGGAGAAAGAGAGTAACAGAGATGTCTTCTTTAACCAAAATGGAGAATAAAAATCTTCTCCAACCAGGAAGTTGATGTCTTAAATTGCTGTTGTTTTGGCATCATTTATAATCATTTGCCAACTGACTTTTGAAGATAAATCGGCTTATCTTTAGTTTGTAAATCTTGTGAGGGCAATTTAACTTCTTTAATCTATAATTTCTAATTTTTAGTTAAATCACATTTTGCCACACTTTATGGTCCTGAGATTGTCTTGTCACTACTTTGTCAACAGTATAATTCTAAAAATTCTGTTTGCAATCTGTGGGACATGGAGATGAAACTAAACACATCCAGAATTAAAATGTATTGACAAGTGAAAATAAGTTCTTTGATCTCAGTGGGAAAAAGAGAAACTCGGTTATACACCTTTAAATTTCATCCCTAGGGCATTCTAGGCCTTTGAGGTTTTATTTTCCTTTGCTTTGCATACTTTGGCTCATAGTTTGGATCTTTTTTTTTTTTTTCCTGATGTGGTTGGTTGAGATGCTTAGAGTTGAGAAGTTAGGGGTGTTGAAAGATTATTGTTTGTGGAATCATTTCTGTAAGGCAGAACTCAAAGACCATTGAGAGCTTCCTTCTGTTCTATCTACTGTGCCACATATACCTACTGCACAAAGCAGCAATTTTCAAACTTTAATTTGACCATCTTAATAAAATGTAGATTTTGATTCAATAGGTCTGGAGTGGAGCTGTTAATTCTGTTTGTCTAGCAAGCTCCCAGGTCCCTGGGTGGTGCAAATGGCTTGCAGTGGTTAAAAACCTCAGGCTGCTCACCAAAAGACTGGCAGTTTGAATCCACCAGCCGCTCCTTGGAAACCCTATGGGACAGTTCTACCCTGTCCTATAGGATCGCTATGAGTTGGAATCGACTTGACAGCAGTGCATTTTTTGGGTTTTTTACTAACCTGCAGATTGGTGGTTGAACCCACCCGGTGGCACCATGTGAGAAAGGCATGGCAATCTGTTTCCAGAAAGATTACAGCCAAGAAAACCCTATGGAGCAGTTCTACTCTGTAACACATGGAGTTACTGCCCTGAGTCAGAATTAACTGGATGACAACAGGTTTTTTTTTTTTCTTAAAGCAAGCTCCCAGGTAATATTCCAGAGAGGCATAATTTGAGTAAAAAGGGTAAAAAAGATAAAGGAAAGGCCAAGAGTATCATAAATAAGTGACTTCAATACTTTCGCTATGTTAGACCTCTTACAGCCATTATCTTCTATTAACCCTGATAATAGCTCTAGGAAATAAGTGGTCTTATCTCTAACATGTTGGAAAAAAATAAAACACAGATCTAGCAATACAGAGTAAATCACTGATCTCTCTGCTGACTAAGCAAGATGTGCACTGGCATATTACCAAACCTCTGAGAGTCTCAGTTTCCATTTTGTAAAAAACCAAAACCAAACCCATTGCCATTGAGTGGATTCTGACTCATAGAGACCCTATAGAACAGAGGAGAACTGCCCCATAGAGCTTCCAAGGAGCACCTGGTGGATTCGAACTGCCAACCTTTTGGTATAGCATTAGCATTTAACTGCTATACCACTACAGTTTCCAATTTTTGTAATATGGGGATAAAAATAATCTACCTCATAGGGAAGTTAGGATTAGAGATGCATATAAAGCATCTAGCTCAGTGTCTGACCCAAGTAAGCCCTTAAAAAAGGCTATCTATTGTTATTGTTATTATAACTCCAATTGTAGAAGAATATCTTATTCATCAGCCAAGAAGAAATCTTAAGTGCTTATATTTCATATTTAGTGTGGGTCATTAAGAGATGATAATTTGAATTATAGATGTAAATGACAAAGTTGTGCTTCCATTGACCGGATTGGTTAAGATACTTAATCATATAATATCACCTTCCCTCTTCAAATACTGGATCTTGGTTTAACCATTGATTACATATTATGAATGTACTGACTTACTTGTAGTTTTCATTAGTCAGCACTGAGGTATACTGAGGGTATATTTTTTTTTCTCAGCATGGAAAATTACAAGTCAAGTAATAAACCCTAGTAAGCCAATGAAATAAAAATTTCAGGATTGCTAATTAGCATCATGTTGAAGTATAATATTATCCGGGTATAATGTATTTATTTCTGTTAATTATTACTTATTTTATCTTATACAAGAATCACAAATTTTCCCTAGAAGCAAACAGAATGAAAGAACTGATTGGATGCTTTGAAATAAACAGTTTATGCATTAAATGTGTGATTAACCTACAATCATATCACAATCACTTTAAAGGAAATAATATAAAAATGAAGAATATTTTTTTGTTTTACTTTTTAATGAATGAAAATACCCACATGATTGATAAAAGATAATTTTTTTTTCTTTCTAAATGTAACTACGTTTTAGTAGGCGAAATGGGAATTACCAAAGAAGTGTAAACATATTCTCTGCCCTCAAGGAGAAAAAAATGATCACAGAGAAATGATTAGGGGCTAATTAAAGTTTAAATTCTGTGGGAATAGCTACATACAAAATAAGAATTCAAAATGGAAGAAATAATACTCTACTGGAGTAATTAGAGAAGTGATGAGGGAGACTTGAACTCAGATTTGAAGGATATGGTACAAGTGGATAGAGAACAGAAATGAGAATTAGCCAGTGAGGAAATAACATCTCTTTTTCTTTTTTAGAACATCAAGGGGCTAGAAATCAGAAAACCTAAATTCAAAGTTGATGCTAATTTGAGCAACTGACTGTACAACTGTACATCTCTTGAACCACATTTTCTCATTTGTGAAATGAGAGATTTGGAAAAGATGTTTTCCCAGCGACTCTATAGTTCCCCTATTTGAATATTCCAGGCTTTGCTATATAGGGCAGGAAACAGAGGAACATGTGCAGAGCCCATATGTTAGAAGATGCTGGGAAATATGGTTGTGCTTTGAGCGTGGGCCAAACTATGGCAAACTTCAGCACCAAGTACTTGAGACAAAAGTGCTATCTGCTGCTGAGGATAGCAGTAGGAGTGGGCAGCTCAGAAGAGGCCAGGATTAAGACATTGTTTAGGACAAGGTATCCAGTGGATATCAGAAGACTAAGAAAAAAGTCAAATTTGTGGAAATCCTGGGAGGACTATGTGAGTAACACGTAGACTGAGTCTGAACTGTCGGGTCAAAATGGTACATGTATATCCAAATGTTTGAACTGGGTTCTATGTGGAAATACCAGAGCTATATAGGAAAAATTAGGTTTCCGTAGTTCAGTCCAGGAAACCGAACACAGTAAAAGTCAGTGATAATGAGATAAATCAACATAAACCAAACACTCAAGCAATGAGGCTGGGGCAAGAAAGGTAGGAACCTGGACATGGAACTAATTAATAACCAAGGTACTGACCTAGTATTATCTGCTGAAAAACTGGTGAAAGGTAGAACCAACAACAAAATTAATCTCAAATTTTAGCTAAATTCTTCTTAATCAGGGCCTGTTTTAGTTATCTAGTGCTGCCATAACAGAAATATCACAAGTGGTTGGCTGTAACAAGAGAAATTTATTTTCTCACAGTCCAGTAGGTTACAAGTCCAAATTCAGGGTGTCGGCTCCAGGGAAAGCCTTTCTCTCTCTGTCAACTTCCCCTGGTCGAGGTGTTTCTCAGGCACAGGAACCCCGTGTCCAAAGGACGCGCTCTGCTCCTGGTGCTGCTTTCTTGGTGGTATGAGGTCCACAACTCTCTGCTTGCTTCCATTTCATTTTATCTCTTGAGAGATAAAAGGTAGTATGAGCCACACCCCAGGGAAACTCCCTTTACATTGGATCAGAGAGGAGATCTGAGTGAGGGTGGTGTTAAAATCCTACCCTAATCTTTTTAACATAAAATTACAATCACAAAATGGAGGGCAGCCACTCAATACTGGAAACATGGCCTAACCAAGTTGTTACACACATTTTTGGGGGGACATAATTCAATCCATGACAGGACCTTTTGTGTAATATTTTTCTTAAGTCTTGAGCTGGGATGGGAGATATTTCAAAATAAGAAGTACAGTTGATGCTTTTGGGAAGGAACATGAATTTGGAGGGATTTTGAAAAAAGTAATAGTCCTGGCTTTTTCTCCCCCACGCTCACTTTCTCTTCTCTCTGTGATGCAAAGTGACTTCTCTGGTAAGGAGGCCCTCCCTTGTTTTTTCCTTTTAATCAGATAAGCATTCTGGACTACACTGTCTCATCCATAAGAAGCTCTCTGTTGTAGGGATGGCCTCTAACTCTCTAACTTTGCCACCCTGTGGGAATTAGATACTAACTACAGGATAATATATCAGGAAACCCATTGTGTCTGCAGATTGAAGCCATGTTCCATAATGCAGACTACTCCCCTTGTCACACTCCTCTATGTCTCACTTGTTTTAAAATCTTGGGAAAAATGGGTGTTATTATCAGGCCCTAAACTACTACACAATGGGTCAGATTATCAAATTAGATCCATAAAACTAGAGAGTTTACCCAGTATCTAATGGTTTCGAGGTTACAAGCCATCAAAAAAGCACAAATAAAGTAGGCAGAGGTCCAGGAGATCCCAGATGGCACCCCATGTACTTTTTTCTTCCATTAGACTTAGTCTGTGACCCAGAGTAATAGACAAGGTTTTGAGAGATGTCTTCAACTCACCTCGCCTAGGAGGGAATGTTTAGGTTATGAAATATCTGTATCTCATAGCCAGATTGTTACTGAGCTTGCATTTTTCAGGGAGTTGATGGCTCAAAAATCCATAGATTCTAGGTTTATCTACCATATACCAGTTGCCTTGAGTCAATTTTGACTCACGTCAACCCCATGTGTGCCAGCATAATACCTTCTCCATAGGGCTTTTGATGGCTAATTTTTTTTTGGAAAGTAGATCACCAGGCCTTTCTTCTGAGGCACCGCTGGGTGGACTTGAACCTCCAACCCTTCAGTTAGCAGGCAAGCTTGTTAACCATTCGTACCACCCTGGGAGTCCTTGTCGTCCATAAACAATCCCAAACCAAGTACATCCTGCTAACAGCATTCGACTATCTTCCTAGTAAATTGCACTAAGTTTATCAGGAAGTAAGTTGGCATGTTTTCAAAAAGGTTAACCCAGATCACTTACTTTCTTTCCCTGGGAGTGTCCCTTGGTAACAGGGAGAGAAAAACCATAAGCCAGCTGCTTTAACTCTTTCCTCTTTAGACCCACTAAATTTTCACAAATTGAAGTTGGGAAGTCCAGGAGTGGGAGCAGGCACAGTATAGTTTCTGGAACTAAGGACCATTGTTACTTGATATGACAGAAATAATATAAGAATAGTATCATCTTAGGAAGAGGAGCCCAGTAGGACAGACATTACAGAAGAGTTTAGGAAAAGTAAGTAAAGATAGAGGGATTAGTTAGAAGGCATGAGTTGGTGAGTCTGAGCATTATGAAAGTAATAATGGCAATGGGGAAACAGGAATGAAACCCAAAAGTTTCAGAAAGAAATGGCAGAAATGGTAACTTGAAACTTAACAATAAGCAACAAAAAACAACGTCTCATTAGGAAGATGAAACTGAAAGTGGTAAATACATATTTTCAGAGTAAGTTTAAGTGATGAAAAAAAAACAAAAAACATAAACTGAATTTAATTGATGAGTATGAAGATATAACTGTCATCCCAAAGAACTAAATCAGAGGTATTGAAAAACTGGAGGATTGGAGAATATGTGAAAATTTGGGAATTAGAGAAATATAATAGTCCATTCAATAAACACATATTTATTAACAATTGCAATACCATTTTCTTAAAATGCTGTCTTGACACAGTTTTGAGGCCCTGGCTAAAAACTGGTCTATTTTCCCTTCTTGAGTAGCCAATTAAATCCCCTTTCCAACCACTGTACTTTCTAGGTTCTTCCACGCTTGTGCCGCTGTGCACCTACCCTAATCACCCTGGGACTAGGTAGCCAAAGCTAGGTGCCGTGGAGTCAGTTCCGACTCACAGCCACCCTATGCACAACAGAACGAAATGCTGCCTGGTCCTGTGCCATCCTCAAAATTGTTGTAATGATTGAGCTCATTGTTGCAGCCACTGTGTCAATCTACATCGTTGAGGGTCTTCCTCTTTTCCGCTGACCCTGTACTCTGCCAAGCATGATGTCCTTCTCCAGGGACTCATCCCTCCTGACAACATGTCCAAAGTATGTAAGACACAGTCTTGCCATCCTTGCTTGTAAGGAGCATTCTGGCCGTACTTCTTCCAAGAAAGACTCGTTCGTTCTTTTGGCAGTCCATGGTATATATTCAACATTCTTTGCCAACACCACAATTCAAAGGCATCAACTCTTCTTCAGTCTTCCTTATTCATTGTCCAGCTTTCACATGCATATGATGCTATTGAAAATACCATGCCTTGGGTCAGTCACACCTTAGTCTTCAGGGTGACATCTTTGCGCTTCAACACTTTGAAGAGGTCCTTTAGAACAGATTTACCCAATGCGATGCGTTTTTTGATTTCTTGACTGCTGCTTCCATGGCCGTTGATTGTGGATCCAAGTAAAATGAAATCCTTGACAACTTCAATCTTTTCTCCGTTTATCATGATGTTGCTCACTGGTCCCATTGTGAGGATTTTTGTTTTCTTTATGTTGAAGTGTAATCCATACTGAAGGCTGTGGCCTTTGATCTTCATTAGTAAGTGCTTCAAGTCCTTTTCACTTTCAGCAAGCCAGATTGTTTCATCTGTATAACGCAGATTGTAAATGAGTCTTCCTCCAATCCTGATGCCCCGTTCTTCTTCATATAGTCCAGCTTCTGGGATTATTTGTTCAGCATACAGATTAAATAGGTATGGTGAAAGAATACTACCCTGATGCACACCTTTCCTGATATTAAACCAATCAGTATCCCCTTGTTCTGTCCGAACAACTGCCTCTTGATCTATGTAAAGGTTTCCTCATGAGCACAATTAAGTGTTCTGGAATTCCCATTCTTCGCAGTGTTATCCATAGTTTGTTATGATCCACACAGTCGAATGCCTTTGCACAATCAATAAAACACAGGTAAACATCCTTCTCGTATTCTCTGCTTTCAGCCAGGATCCATTGGACTTCAGCAATGATATCCTTGGTTCCATGTCCTCTTCTGAAACCAGTCTGAATTTCTGGCAGTTCCCTGTCAATGTACTCCTGCAGCCGTTTTTGAATGATCTTCAGCAAAATTTTGCTTGCATGTGATATTAATGATATTGTTCTATAATTTCCACATTCAGTTGGATCACCTTTCTTGGGAATAGGCATAAATATGGATCTCTTCCAGTCAGTTGGCCAGGAAGCTGTCTTCCATATTTCTTGGCATAGAGGAGTGAGCACCTCTAGCGCTGCATCTGTTTGTTGAAATATCTCAATTGATATTGCATCAATTCCTGGAACCTTGTTTTTCGCCAATGCCTTCAGAGCAGCTTGGACTTCTTCCTTCAATACCATGGGTTCCTGATCAGATGCCACATCTTGAAATGGTTGAATATCGACTAATTCTTTTTGGTATAATGACTCTGAGTATTCCTTCCATCTTCTTTTGATGCTTCCTGCTTCATTTAATATTTTCCCCATGGAATCCTTCACCAATGCAACTCCCACGTGTCTGTCAGTTTGTCGTACTGTGGGGGCTTGCGTGTTGCTGTGATTCTGGAAGCTATGCCGCTTGTATTCAGATACCAGCAGGGTCACCCATGGAGGACAGGTTTCAGCTGAGCTTCCAGACTAAGACAGACTAGGAAGAAGGACCTGGCAGTCTGCTTCTGAAAAGCATTAGCCAGTGAAAACCTTAGGAATAGCAGTGAAACATTGTCTGATATAGTGCTGGGAGATGAGCCCCCCAGGTTGGAAGGCACTCAAAAGATGACTGGGGAAGAGCTGCCTCCTCAAAGTAGAGTCAACCTTAATGACATGGATGGAGTAAAGCTTTCGGGACCTTCATTTGCTGATGTGGCACGACTCAAAATGAGAAGAAACGGCTGCAAACATCCATTAATAATCAGAACCTGGAATGTATGAATTATGAATCTAGGAAAATTAGAAATTCTGAAAAATGAAATGGAATGCATAAACATCAATATCCTAGGCATTAGTGAGCTGAAATAGACTGGTATGGGCCATTTTGAATCAGACAACCATATAGTCTACTACGCTGGGAATGACAACTCGAAGAGGAATGGTGTTGCATTCATCGTCAAAAAGAACGTTTCAAGATCTATCCTGAAGTATAAGCTGTCAGTGATAGGATAATATCCAAACACCTACAAGGAAGACCAGTTAATATGACTATTATTCAAATTCACGCACCAATCACTAGGGCCAAAAATGAAGAAATAGAAGATTTTTATTAGCTGCTGCAGTCTGAAATTGAGTGAACATGCAATAAGGATGCATTGATAAATACTGGTGATTGGAATGCGGAAGTTGGAAACAAAGAAGAAGGAGTAGTAGTTGGAAAATATGGCCTTGGTGATAGAAACAATGCCAGAGATCGAATGATAGAATCTTGCAAGACCAACAACTTCTTCATTGCAAATATCTTCTTTGACCAACATAAATGGCAACTATACACATGGACCTCTCCAGATGGAACACACAGAAATCAAATTGACTACATCTGTGGAAAGAAATGATGCAAAAGCTCAATATCATCAGTCAGAACAAGACCAGTGGCCGACTGTGGAACAGACCATCAATTGCTCATATGCAAGTTCAAGCTGAATCTGAAGAAAATCAGAGCAAGTCCACGAGAGCCAAAATATGACCTTGAGTATATCCCACCTGAATTTAGAGACCATCTGAAGAATAGATTTTAGGCAGTGAACGCTAGTGGGACAGTGCTTATGTTCCCAGAAATGTAGAATTATTCAAAATGTGCATTCCCTGGGAAATTGCAACCTAGTTAACCCTGCCCTGCTTGCCATACATAAACCTTCTTCTACAATTCCAGCTGTTGTTAACCTTGTGCATGCGTGGAACTCCCTTTGTGGCCTGGCACCATGGTATGCTGTGCCTTCCTGCCTCTGGGAACTGTTGAGTATAAGAAGCCTAGTTACTCTTCATAAGAAGTTCTGGAGGCTCACTGGCTAATTAAGCACTTGGGCTGCTAACCAAAAGGTCAGCAATTCCATCCCACCAGCGGCTTTGAAGGAGAAAAGACCTGAAATCTGCTCCCATAAAGATTACAGCCTAGGAAACACTATGTGGCAGTTCTACTTTGTCCAATAGGGTTGCTCTGAGTTGGAATGGACTCGATAACACACGACAGTTACTTTTCATGGCCTCCTTGACTCTTTGCCATGTTGCACGCAATTTATCATCCCACGAATTTGTTAGTGCAACCATTTACTCTTTGTCAGCTCTAGGCATGGGGGACATAGATATGAATAAACAAACAAAAAATCAAACAAAACTCTCTACCCTTCATTATTCAATCTCTGTGTGCCTCTCTAGTCTGATCTCTTACTAATCCCAAACTCTGTTCTCAGTGATACAACCACATTCTGAATTTCCTCATCCTGGAATGTCCCTCCATCCTCTTCCTTCACCCAGTGGCATGTCAGAAGTTTTCTCTTCTTGAGCACTCATTACTCTCCATTGCATATTCTATCAGTGCTTTGGGGCATGCCAGCCTGATTTCTAACCCCTAGCACTATGGAAACCCTGGTGGGTAGTGGTTAAGAGCTACAGTTGCTAACCAAAAGGTCAGCAGTTTGAATCCAGCAGGTGCTCCTTGGAAACCCTATGGGGCAGTTCTACTCGGTCCTCTAGGGTCACTGTGAGTTGGAATCGACTTGATGGGAATGGGTTTTTTTTAGCACTATGGGCAAAGAAATTCCTGAGGGCCTCTTCTCCCTACTGAAGCCCACTTTGCCCACTCCTTTGGCAATCCAGAAGTGATGAGATATTAATGCTTGCAGGGAACAACCCTACTCAGTGACTGTCACCAGTCAATGTATAAATATCCCACCTCTCTGAACCTTGTTGTTGCTAGGTGCCATTAAGTTAGTTCCAACTCACAGCGACCCCACATACAACAGAACCAAACACAGCACAGTCCTGTGCCATCCTCACAATCATTGTAATGCTTGAGCCCATTGTTGTAGCCACTCTGTCAACCCACCCCATTGAGTGTCGTCCTCTTTTTCACTGACCTTCTACTTTACCAAGCATTATGTCCTTCTCCAGGGACTGGTTCCTCCTGATAACATGCCCAAAGTATGTAAGACGAAGTCTGACCATCCTTGCTTCTAAGGAGCATTCTGGCTGTACTTCTTCTAAGATAGGTTTGTTTGTTCTTTTGGCAGTCTGTGGTATAGCCAGTATTCATTGCCAACACCATTATTCAAAGGCACCTGTCTTCCTTATTCATTGTCCAGCTTTCACATGCATATGGATGATTCAAAACACCATGGATTGGGTCAGGCGCACCTTAGTCTTCAAGGTGACATCTTTGGTTTTTAACACTTCAAAGAGGTAAAACCCCCAACCTTAGAGTGGGATAACTCTGAACGATGTGTTCCACACTACAGAGAATCTCCAGCAGTTTAAGCTCCAGTCCGCCACAGTAGTAGCTGTCTTGATAACTACCCTTCGTTGGCTGTGTTCTCTTCTTTGTCTTAGTTGGAATTACCATAGGCAAGGATAACTTAACACAACCTTTCTTTTACAAAGTATCATTTACTGAAAGTAGTGAGTTGTGGGAATAAATGATACAGTTAGAGATTATTAGTTGCAAATCCATGCTTTGAAAAAAAAACAAAGTTTTACCCGCTGAATATCATTGCCATCAATTAGTGGGCAATATGAACATAAGTTGAAAGCTTGCCAGCTTTTAGCAGAAATATGCCCCTACCAGGATTATCTACAGTGGTCACTAATTGGCATTTGATATTCACCTTGAAAGTTTCAGGAGAATCGCAGAAGCAGCCATGTCAAGGATGAACGTCTGCTGGCTTCATTAGTGTGATCACACTCCTATGGGTTGTTTTAAAACATCCAGTGTTGCTTGAGCTGCTGACAGAAGTAGAGCCCTTTATGAGGAAATTAAGAGTCTGAGTGTCAGAGGCAAATGTCAGATTGTTTTGTTTCAGTTGACTCCTTTCAGTTTAAGGATTCAAAAAAGAAAGGTAACACACACATACATACATTAGACATTATGCTCTGCTGCTTTAATTTTGAGCATACAGTCGAGGTAGAATTGTGCTTTTGGAAAAGTTTATGGGCATTTTCATGCATTCAGTCATGGTCTAAATCATAGTCTTTTTGGGTTTTTTTGATAGGAATTTAACATTATTAATGTTGTTGTTAGGTGCCAGCTAGTCAGTTCTGACTCATAGAGACCCTGTGTACAACAGAACAAAACACTGCCAGGTCCTGCACCATCATCACAGTTGTTATCCTTAAACCCATTGTTGCAGCCACTGTGTGAATCCATCTCGTTGAGGGCCTTCCTCTTTTTCGCTGACTCTCCACTTTATCAAGCATGATGTCCTTCTCCAGGGACTGATCTCTCCTAATAACATGTCCAAAGTATGTGAGATGTAGTCTCTCTGTCCTTGCTCCAGGGAGCATTCTGGTTGTACTTCTTCCAAGATGGATTTGTTCATTCTTTTGGCAGTCCATGGTTTATTCAGTATTCTTCTTCAGCATTATTAAAATACCGAACCCAAACTTCTCAGGACATAATGAACATATATGAAACATAAAATAGATTTGCTTACCAGATATGCCTAGAGGAAATGTTATTAGATTTCGTATTATGTAAAAATGACAGTTTTCTAGCCAATGGCATTCACTGATTCATTCAACCAGTCATATGTGCTAGGAATAATGATCATTTTTTAACCTTTTTTTTTTAAACCACCTTTCCCTTCTCTAGAATTAATCTCCATGAATGCAGACCTTTTTGTATATTTAGGAACTTAGTGGCTTAACTGATTTCGTGCTCAGGAAAAAATAGAAGATGGAATTGTTAGATAGGCAGTCTTCCGTGGGAGCTATCCTATAACATTGTGAGGATTATTAAACTATTTGAAAGATACGCAATGCTTAGAATAGTCAAGCTCTGTAGATAGGTACCTACAGGGATGTTTTGAGGATTATGGATGGAGGATAGAAGGTAGGTTTTAATACCATCCTTTTGTAGATGAGGAAATTGAGGTTTACAGAGGTGAAATAACTTGCTCAGTGTCACAGAGGTGAAATTTGAACCCAGTTTATCCAATATTCAAAACCTGTTTTGTTGTTGCTGTTATCATTTTCACTACACTATGCTAACTCCACTCAATTTAGTTACTTTCATTATCTAAAAGATGCTTTCATATTTTTACTGATAAGAAAGGATTTCTTAATACAGTGACAAATAGACCATTATATAGAATGCTTTTGGATTATCATAATGAAGATAAGGATGATAATGAAATCAAATCTTGAGCTACTAATTGTTATAGATTCCATTTTTAATAATATAACAGTAGATGAAAGTGTGTTTTGGAGGAGTAATAAATAAAAATTAGTCATTTTTAAAGATGGAGATCTTAGTACCAAGCTGAAGAATGAATTTCTCAGCATATAGAAATTAATCTTTGGTAAATATATCTTTAAAAACTGTTGTTGATGCTTTTAAGAATCTCAACATTAAAAGACATATAAAGGTAGCCAACATTTTCTCAGCTTCAAATTCATTCACTCTGTCAACAAGACCAAGATGTAGTCTTGTTGTAGATTTCTCATCCAGTGTTTTTCTATAGAGATTCTGTGAATTTTAACTGCAATACTATAGCTGATAACTTTTTAGCAAAAAAAAATAGAATGGAACAAATCCGTTAAAGAATGTAAGAGAATAGAAAAAAATTCGCACTTAAACACTTGCTCTTCCTTCTATTAGTTTTCCTTATGCATTCATGCTTGCTTTACATGTTTGCAATAGTAACCTGCTTACTTCCTCATATTTTTTGTTGTTTGCTAATGCAATTTTATGTTTTTATGGGGCTTTCAAAATCATCATTTTTAATGACTTCAAAATATTTTCTTATGCTGTTGTATGATTGGTCATATTTAACAAATACCATTTTTTTCACTTATTCTCGTGTGTGCTTTCTTCTTTGTCTTACTAAACACAGGTTGAGAAATTACTTTCAGTGTGTTTCAGCATGGCATTTAGCTTAATGGCATCTCTCTCTCTCTGCTTCTGTCACTTCTTAGCCATAGTATCAGTCATTCATTGAGTTTCTTGAGTGTCCCTTCCCATTGTAGTTTTAAATGAGTCTGGTCTCTTTCCAAACACTCTTCATACACTTTAGGTTTCAAACAATATCCTGCTTTTCACCTTACATTGCGAGAGCATCTGGATTGCATTGGTCATGACTTCATTGCCTGTGAATTGATTATACTCCAGAATCTTATTATTGAACATTTTGCAGAGCCATTAGAGTTAAGTGTAACATGTAGGATTACTGATAGAAATTGTCCAGAAGATAAATCAAACATGTAAAAGTGACTATTGAAATACCTGTAAAAGATATTTCACATTCCTTCAAATATATTGAATTTAAAGCTGCAAAATTAATTTATTTTAGGAGTTAATTTTATAATAATGTTTAAATTAATATTTATGGCATATGAAAAATCCAGGGTTGGAAATTAATAATACAGAGCTTTAAAAATTAGAAGGTATAGGATATATATCAGAACCTTAGTACTTGTATCAACATAGTGATGCCAGAAAACATTAATTTAAAGCTTCTTTAAAGTTTTCATCATTAATTTCTGTAATAAGATTGCCATTATTAGTATTATTTTAACACATTAAAAATGATTCTGTGGAAAATATGGTAGTTGCAATGCTGTTAGCAAGTTATTTCCAACACCATTTTCTGGACACGTGATAAGATTGTATTTTTGACCTCCTTGTAGTTTTTTTTGTGGTTGGGTTAAGGTTTTGAAACAGATTTTGTCCAATGAATTTTGAGCAGCAGTAGTATGTGTCACTTCTGGTTAGATTTCATTGCCAGCTTCCCTGGAGCTTGTTTTCTCCTGCCACCATAACCATCCATGTTAGGGAGAGTAGTGTTCTGCCAACATTGGTCTTGGATTGAGGACAACATGAAGTAGAAATAGCCAGCCAATCCTTGATGTACACATAAAATGAGCAATAAATAAATCTCTTTTGATTTAAACCACTAAGAATTTCAGCGTAAATATTTCCGGATCATTACAGTAAAGTCAGTGCTTGGATGTATTTGCATATATACTATTTGCTTATCTAATTAATCCTAGAAAGAAAAAAGTTGCCATCAAGTCAATTCCAATTCATAGAGACCCTTTAGGACCGGGTAGAACTGCCCCATAGGATTTCCAAGGAGCAGCTGGTGGATTTGAACTGCTGACCTTGAGGTTAGCAGCCAAGCTCTTAACCACTGCACCACCAGAGCTCTAGTTAATCCTAGTAGCAATTGATGTCAAATGATGAGAAAGAGTTCTGATATCAAATGTTTGATTTCTTTCCTTTGTAGCTCAGTGGAAGAAGTGGTTTGGTTTACTTGGACCCCTATGACTTAATCTGCAAGAAAATAATTTTATAGGTACTTAATTTATAATGTAGGTTTTGTCGATCTTATATGTTTTAGAATTAAAATGTGTCTTTTGCATGGTAACATGTCATTTGCAGAACACCTGTTGCTTTATTTTTCAATTCCTTTTTTCTCAAAATATCATTTAAAAAATTTTATAGATACCTGCAAGTTTTGCTAGGGTTCATTATAAATAAATCTCTTAATGATTCATCTCTGAAAATATTCCAGACATGTATTATTTTAAGGAAACATACTCTGACATGTTGTTGTTGTTGTTAAGTGCCATTGAGTCGGTTACGACTCATAGCGACCCTATGCACAACAGAATGAAACACTACCCGGTCCTGTGCCATCCTTACAATCGATGTTATGCTTGAGCTCATTGTTGCAGCCACTGTATCAATTCACCTTGTTGAGGGTCTTCCTCCTTTCCACTGACCCTGTACTCTACCAAGCATGATGTCCTTCTCCAGGGACTGATCCATCCTGACAACAGGTCCAAAGTATGTAAAATGCAGTCTTGCCATCCTTGCCTTTAAGGAGCATTCTGGCCGTACTTCCTCCAAGACAGATTTGTTCGTTCTTTTGGCAGTCCATGGTATATTCAACATCCTTCGCCAACACCTCAATTCAAAGGCGTTAACTCTTCTTCGGTCTTCCTTATTCATTTTTCCAGCTTTCACATGCAAATGATGTGATTGAAAATACCATGGCTTGGGTCAGGTGCACCTTAATCTTCAGAGTGACATCTTTGCTCTTCAACACTTTGAAGAGGTCCTTTGCAGCAGATTTGCCCAATGCAATGTGTCCTTTGATTTCTTGACTGCTGCTTCCATGGCCGTTGATTGTGGATCCAAGTAAAATGAAATCCTTGACAACTTCAGTCTTTCCTCCGTTTATCATGATATTGCTTACTGGTCCATTTGTGAGGATTTTTGTTTTCTTTATGTTGAGGTGTAATCCATACTGAAGGCTGTGGTCTTTGATCTTCATTAGTAAGTGCTTCAAGTCCTCTTCACTTTCAGCAAGCAAAGTTGTGTCATCTGCATAACGCAGGTTGTTAATGAGGCTCGCTCCAATCCTGATGCTTCGTTCTTCTTCATATAGTCCAGCTTCTGGGATTATTTGTTCAGCATACAAATTAAACAGGTATGGTGAAAGAATACAACCCTGACGCACACCTTTCCTGACATTAAACCAATCAGTATCCGCTTGTTCTGTCCGAACAACTGCCTCTTGATCTATGTAAAGGTTCCTCAAGAGCACAATTAAGTGTTCTGGAATTCCCATTCTTCAGTGTTATCCATAGTTTGTTATGATCCACACAGTCAAATGCCTTTGCAGAATCAATAAAACACAGGTAAACATCCTTCTGGTATTCTCTGGTTTCAGCCAGGATCTTTTGGACTTCAGCAATGACATCCCTGGTTCCAAGTCCTCTTCTGAAACCAGTCTGAATTTCTGGCAGTTTGCTGTCAATGTACTGCTGCAGCCGTTTTTGAATGATCTTCAGCAAAATTTTGCTTGCATGTGATATTAATGATATTCTATAATTTCCACATTTGGTTGGATCACGTTTCTTGGGAATAGGCATAAATATGGATGTCTTCCAGTCAGTTGGCCCGGAAGCTGTCTTCCATATTTCTTGGCATAGTGGAGTGAGCACCTCCAGTGCTGCATCTGTTTGTTGAAACATCTCAACTGATATTCCATCAATTCCTGGAGCCTTATTTTTCGCCAATGCCTTCAGAGCAGCTTGGACTTCTTTCTTCAGTACCATCAGTTCCTGATCATATGCCACCTCTTGAAATGGTTGAATATCGACTAATTCTTTTTGGTATAATGACTCTGAGTATTCCTTCCATCTTCTTTTGATGCTTCCTGCTTCGTTTAATATTTTCCCCATGGAATCCTTCACTATTGCAACTCAAGGCTTGAATTTTTTCTTCAGTTGTTTCAGCATGAGAAACGCCGAGCATGTTCTTCCCTTTTGGTTTTCCATCTCCAGCTCTTTGCACATGTCATTATAATACTTCACTTTGTCTTCTCGAGAGGCCCTTTGAAATCTTCCATGCAGTTCTTTTACTTCATCAATTCTTCCTTTTCCTTTACCTGCTCAGTGCCTCAAGAGCAAGTTTCAGAGTCTCCTCTGACATCCATCTTGGTCATTTCTTTCTTTCCTGCCTTTTCAGTGACCTCTTGCTTTCTTCATGGATGATGTCCTTGATGTCATTCCACAACTCGCCTGGTCTTTGGTCACTAGTGCTCAATGCATCAAATCTATTCTTCAGGTGGTCTCTAAATTCAAGTGGGATATACTCAAGATCATATTTTGGCTCTCATGGACTTACTCTGATTTTGCTCAGTTTCAGCTTGAACTTGCATATGATTAATTGATGGTCTGTTCCACAATCGGCCCCTGGCCTTGTTCTGACTGAAGATATTGAGGTTTTCCATCATCTCTTTCCACAGATGTAGTCAATTTGATTTCTGTGTGTTCCATCTGGCGAGGTCCATGTGTATAATCGCCATTTATGTTGGTGAAAGAAGGTATTTGCAATGAAGAAGTCGTTGGTCTTGCAAAATTCTATCATTCGATCTCCGGCATTGTTTCTGTCACCAAGGCCATATTTCCCAACTACTGATCCTTCTTTGTTTTCAACTTTCACATTCCAATCGTCAATAATTATCAATGCATCTTGATTACATGTTCAATCAATTTCAGACTGCAGCAGCTAATAAAAATCTTCTATTTCTTCATTCTTGGCCCTAGTGGTTGGTGCATAAATTTGAATAATAGTCATATTAACTGGTCTTCCTTGTAGGTGTTTGGATATTATCCTATCACTGACAGCTTGTACTTCAGGATAGATCTTGAAATGTTCTTTTTGACGATGAATGCAACACCATTCCTCTTCAAGTTGTCATTCCCAGCGTAGTAGACTATATGATTGTCTGAGTCAAAATGGCCAATACCAGTCCATTTCAGCTCGCTAATGCCCAGGATATCGATGTTTATACATCCCATTTCATTTTTCAGAATTTCCAATTTTCCTAGATTCATACTTCGTATATTCCAGGTGCCGATTATTAATGGATGTTTGCAGCTGTTTTTTCTCATTTTGAGTCGTGCCACATCAGCAAATGAAGGTCCCGAAAGCTTTACTTCATCCACGTCATTAAGGTTGACTCTACTTTGAGGAGGCAGCTCTTCCCCAGTCTTCTTTTGAGTGCCTTCCAACCTGGAGGGCTCATCTCCCAGCACTATATCAGACAATGTTCCACTGCTATTCCTAAGGTTTTCACTGGCTAATGCTTTTCAGAAGTAGACTGCCAGGTCCTTCTTCCTAGTCTGTCTTAGTCTGGAAGCTCAGCTGAAACCTGTCCTCCATGGGTGACCCTGCTGGTATCTGAATACCAGTGGCATAGCTTCCAACATCGCACCAACACACAAGCCCCCACAGTACAACAAATTCTGACATAGTATTCATAAAACAAATTTGTTTTGACATCATTTTAAAATATGCACTCATTTGATCTATATGTATATTTATTCCTGAAAATATGAAATATAAATAGAATTTATGTTAATATACTTAAAGTCTAAATGCATTAGCAAGATCCTCCTTTTTACTATGTTTTTACTAAACAGTATTATTAATGCTTTTGGAGAGATAAGTTTTTTCTTATCCTTATTATTAATAGTTAAAGTTTTATAAAGTGATCTTCCTTAGAGTGAAAAATTAGTGTCATATATATCCAAAATCAGCTTCAAATTTAATATCTTCTTAAATCAGGGTTCTACCTGTAAAATAATTTATCACTCCAAATTATTTCTAATCATTTCCCCTGAATTAGGGTTGCTGTTAGGTGTCCTTGGGTCGGTTCCAACTCATAGTGACCCTATCTATGTACAACGGAATGAAACACTGCCCGGTTCTGCACCATACTCACAATAATTGCTATGTTTGAACCCATTGTTGTAGCCACTGTGTCAGTCCATCTTGTTGAGGATCTTCCTGTCTTTCGCTGACCCTCTACTTTAACAAGCAAGATGTGCTCCTCCAGGGACTGATCTCTCCTGATAACATGTCCAAAATACATGAGACAGTTTCACCATCCTTGCTTCTAAGGCACGTTCTGGCTGTACCTCTTCCAAGATAGATTTCTTTATTCTTCTGGCAGTCCATGGTATGTTCAATATTTTTTGCTAACACCATTATTTGAAGGCATCAATTTTTCTTCAGTCTTGTTTATTCCTTATCCAGCTTTCACATGCATATGAGGCAATTGAAAATACCATGGCTTGGGATCAGGTGCATCCTAGTGAATTAGAGTAAATAGTAGTAAAACAATCAATATGATCTATAATTTGAGATTTAAACATTTGATTTCAGGTATACAAAATCCAAGGTAGAGGCTATGTTAATTAAGTTAAGGCTAAGTTGTTATAACAAAGAAACTATCAATAAAGATTGACATCTTATGACACATTCAGTTAAGAGCGCGGCTGCCCTTCAAAAGGTTGGTGGTTCTAACCCACTCAGTGGCTGTGCAGTAGAAAGACCTGACTATCTGCTTCCTTAAAGATTACAGCCAAGAAACCTTACGGGACAGTTCTACTCTATCACGTAGGGTTGTTATGAGTCAGAATCAACTTGAAGGCACCTAACACCTAAGAACAACATTATGTTCTTCTCCAGGGACTGATCCCTCCTGATAACATATCCAAAGTATGTGAGACGTAGTCTTTTCATCCTTGCTTCTAAGGAGCATTCTGGTTGTACTTCTTTTAAGCAGATTTGTTCGTTCTTTTGGCAGTGCATGGTATATTCAATATTCTTCGTCAACACCACAATTTAAAGGCGTCGATTCTTCTTTGGTCAATTCCTAGAGAAAAAAACCAAAAGGAATCAGTCCAATACCAAAAAGTGGTGAGTCAAGACTGTGCCTGTGAATATGGCCAAGTTTCTTTTTCAGAAGGCAGTTTTAAGGATTCTGGAAACAATTGTGATTCAAGCCCAGAACTTCAACACTTGTCTCCATCTTCATCAAATCGGCTGAAATGCTCAGGTGAAAATGAATAAGCACAGGGGAAAAAAATCCATATCCATGTGGAATAATATGCCACATACTTCTACTAGATGTACCCATTGAAAACCATTGCTTTCAGGTTGATTTTGACTTACAGTGACCCTATAGGGCAGAGTAGAACTGCCCCATAGTGTTTCCAAGGCTATAATCTTTACAGGAGCTGACTGCCACACCTTTCTCCTGTGGTGCAGCTGGTGGGTTTGAACCTATTTTGGTTAGCAGCCAAGCTTTCAACCACTGAGTCACCTTCTGCTAGATATTGGGGATATAAACTATTTAAAATTAAAATAACAAAGGTAATTTAGTAGTCTCTATAATAAAAAAAAAAAATTATTATAATGAGAAAGGAAACCCTGGTGGCGTAGTGGTTAAGTGCGACTGCTGCTAACCAAAGGGTTGGCAGTTTGAATCCGCCAGGTGCTCCTTGGAAACTCTATGGGGCAGTTCTACTCTGTCCTATAAGGTCGCTATGAGTCGGAATCGACTCGACGGCACTGGGTTTGGTTTGCATTTATAACGAGAAAGCTGTGGGAAGTAATGAGAAGAAAAGAAAAGATAAATGTTGGCTAAACACCTAAGAGTATGGGCCAAGAGATGGGACCTGAAGGTGAGTCTGGGCTTTAGATAAAACAAGGTTAATCCCTTGGAACCCATTTCGCCATCATGTATTCACAACAGTAATCATCTCCATCAGTGATTGTGAGAAGTAATAGAAAATATAATAATAATAATAAAGACTTGACGTAACTAATCTTTTAATTTTCTGAAATTTTACCCAAAATTATGCCAAAATTTAAAACATTTGGGTAAATTTAGGTGTAAACAGATACAGAGCATTAAACTCTTGTTAGGTTCCATCTGAAAGGAAGCTTTCCTTCTGTCACAGGTACAGCTTTTTGAAGGTCTTTTGTAAAGGTTTAGTGGTGTGCCCCTTGATTTTTTTCCCTAAAAATATTTTTAGTTTCATTCTTAAAAGATATCTTGCAGAGTATAAATTCTAGTGTGTTGTTATTTTACTTTAAAACTTTTAAGATATTAGCTCTCTGACATCTACCTTCCATTATTGCTGTTGAGCAGTTGGCTCTCCGACTACCTGTCCCTCCTTTGAGGTAATCTGTCTCATTTCTCTGAACGCTATTAAGAACTTTTTTCACGTTTGATACTTTGCATTTTCACAATATTGTGTTTGGTATGAATTTCTTTTTATTTACCTTTCTTTGCGTTCATTAGATTTCTTAAGTCCATGCGTTATCTTTCATCATTTCAGAAAAATTCTCATAGTCTCTTCAAATACTGTCTCTACTTCATTTTTCTTCTCTTCTCCTTTTGTAACTTGAATTAGATGTGTTAAATCTCACATCTCCATGTGTTTTAAACTCTCTTTTTATATTTTCTGTTTTTATCTCTGCTGACTATTATTTCAGCTGGTTCTCATTCATGTTGCCTTGTTTCTTGCATGCTCAGTTATGTTGTACTGTGTTCTATTTCTTTAGAAAATCATTTGTGGGAATTTTTTGAGGCTAAAAAAAAAAAAAATTTTTTTTTTTTTTCTACCTCCATGGGAACTACCTTTCTGAGAGCAGTTAATACTAAATTCATGGCTAGAGGATGTTTTGTTCTTGACTTTTGTCTCTTCAGTTGCTGTGAATTTGGACTGCCCATCTGTGCTAGTGACATCTCAGGGATTTCTTTTTTTTTTTTTCCTACCTACTCCTCTCTCTGCCAACACACCTGTTTCAGTCCAATTGGGGTATAAGAGAAGTGGGATGTGCTTACTTCTCAGTCACTGATGCCCAGTGAGGATATAGATCTGTGGCTGAGAGCCTCATGTTTGATTTTCCACCGTGGGTGGAACCTGGGTTTTGCAATCTTTCTTTCTTCACACCCCAGCTTCATCTCCTACTCCTTTCCCCAGGAAGTCTGTGTAAACTTGAGTTCCCCAAGTTTGGCCAATATTTACGACAAAGATAACGTTCCATGTTTTGCTAATATTTCTGGATTCCTACCTTTGCTTTGTTGGTCATGTCTTTGGTGAGATTTTATGTATATATAAAGTACAAAATA
This sequence comes from Loxodonta africana, assembly GCF_030014295.1. Taxonomy (NCBI): domain Eukaryota; kingdom Metazoa; phylum Chordata; class Mammalia; order Proboscidea; family Elephantidae; genus Loxodonta; species Loxodonta africana. The sequence continues at coordinate 32,636,146 of NC_087347.1, read as the reverse complement.
CTATATTATTATCACGTGTTTAATAGTTTTCATCTAGATATTCCATCTGACAACAAAATCAACTGAATTATTTCTGTTTCAGTGTTCTCTACAAATAATAATTTCAAATCAATGGGGATATCAGGGGCAGATTATTGAACAAAACATCTAGAGAGCTGGCTGATAGGAGGTATAGAGGAAGACTTTTGACAAGGAGAGGAGGGATTGACAGCTATTTGCCACTCTGATTAACAGTTTTTTTTTTTTAATAATTTTTATTGTGCTTTAAGTGAAAGTTTACAAATCAAGTCAGTCTCTCACATATAAACTTACATACACCTTACTACATACTCCCACTTACTCTCCCCCTAATGAGTCAGCCCGCTCTCTCCTTCCAGTCTCTCCTTTTGTGACCATTTTGCCAGTTTCTAAGCCCCTCTACCCTCCTATCTCCCCTCCAGACAGGAGATGCCAACATAGTCACAAGTGTCCACCTGATGCAAGTAGCTCACTCCTCATCAGCATCTCTCTCCAACCCATTGTCCAGTCCAATCCATGTCTGCTGAGTTGGCTTCAGAAATGGTTCCTGTCCTGGGCCAACAGAAGGTTTGGGGACCATGACCGCTGGGATTCTTCTAGTCTTAGTCAAACCATTAAGTCGGGGCTTTTTATGAGAATTTGCGGTCTACATCCCACTGTTCTCCTGCTCCCTCAGGAGTTCTCTGTTGTGTTCCCTGTCAGGGCAGTCTTCAGTTGTGGCTGGGCACCGTCTAGTTCTTCTGGTCTCAGGATGATGTAGTCTCTGGTTCATGTGGCCCTTTCTGTCTCTTGGGCTCATAATTACTTTGTGACCTTGGTGCTCTTCATTCTCCTTTGATCCAAGTGGGTTGAGACCAATTGATGCATCTTAGATGGCCGTTTGTTTGCGTTTAAGACCCCAGATGCCACACTTCAAAGTGGGATGTTCCCTGAAGCCATAGTCCCCAAACTGACCTCCCCCGTCTTTTGTTTTATTTATATCGTGGATTACATTAATGGTTTTTCTAATATTAAACCAACCTTGCATACCTGGTATAAATCCCACTTGGTCGTGGTGGATTATTTTTTTTGATATGTTGTTGAATTTTATTGGCTAGAATTTTGTTGAGGATTTTTGCATCTATGTTCATGAGGGATATATGTCTGCAATTTTCTTTTTTTGTGGTGTCTTTACCTGGTTTTGGTATCAGGTATATGGTGGCTTCATAGAATGAGTTAGGTAGTATTCCGTCATCTTCTATGCTTTGAAATACCTTTAGTGGTAGTGGTGTTAACTCTTCTCTGAAAGTTTGGTAGAACTCTGCAGTGAAGCCGTACGGGCCAGGGTTTTTTTGTTGGGAGTTTTTTGATTACCTTTTCAATCTCTTTTTTCGTTATGTGTGTATTTAGTTGTTCTACTTCTGATTGTGTTAGTTTAGGTAGGTAGTGTGTTTCGAGGAATTCATCCATTTCTTCTAGGTTTTCAAATATGTTAGAGTACAATTTTTCGCAGTAATCTGATACGATTCTTTTAATTTCAGTTGGGTCTATTGTGTTATGGCCCATCTCATTTCTTTTTCGGGTTATTTGTTTCCTGTATTTCTTAAGTCAGTCTGGCCAATGGTTCATCAATTTTGTTAATTTTTTCAAAGAACTAGCTTTTGGCTTTTAATTCTTTCAATTGTTTTTCTATTCTCTAATTCATTTAATTCTGCTCTGATTTTTATTATTTGTGTTCTTCTGGTGCCTCACGGATTCGTTTGTTGTTCCCTTTCTATTTGTTCAAGTTGTAGGGACAGTTCTCTGATTTTGGCTCTTTCTTCTTAATGTATATGTGCATTTATTCATATAAATTGACCTCTGAGCACTGCTTTTGCTGTGTCCCAGAGGTTTTGATAGGAAGTGTTTTCATTCTCGTTGCATTCTATGAATTTCTTTATTCCCTCCTTAATGTCTTCTATAACCCAGTCTTTTTTGAGCAGGGTATTGTTCAGTGTCCAAGTATTTGATTTCTTTTCCCTGATTTTTCTGTTATTGATTTCTACTTTTATGGCCTTATGGTCTGAGAAGATGCTTTGTAATATTTCGATGTTTTGGATTCTGCAGAGGTTTGTTTTATGGTCTACTATGTGATCTATTCTAGAGAATTATCTGTGTGCGCTAGAAAAAAAAGTATACTTTGCAGCTATTGGGTGGGGTGTTCTGTATAAGTCAATGAGGTCAAGTTGGTTGATTGTAGCAATTAGATCTTCCGTGTCTCTATTGAGCTTCTTACTGGAAGTCCTATCCTCCAAAAGTGGTGTGTTGAAGTCTCCTATTATAATTGTGGAGGTGTCTATCTCACTTTTCAATTCTGTTAAAGTTTCTTTTATGTATCTTGCAGCCCTGTCATTAGGTGTATAAATATTTAATATGGTTATATCTTCCTGGTAAATGTCTCTTTAATCATTATGTAGTGTCCTTCTTTCTCCTTTGTGGTGGATTTAACTTTAAAGTCTATTTTGTCAGAAATTAATATTGCCACTCCTGCTCTTTTTTGATTGTTGTTTGCTTGATATATTTTTTTCCATCCTTTGAGTTTTAGTTTCTTTGTGTCTCTAAGGCTAAGGTGTGTCTCTTTTAGGCAGCTTATTGACAGATCGTGTTTCTTTATCCAGTCTGAGACTCTCTGTTTCTTTATTGGTCCATTTAGTCCATTTATATTCAGTGTAATGATAGATAAGTATGAGTTTAGTGCTGTCATTTTGATGCATTTTTGTGTGTGTTGTTGACAATTTTATTTTTTCGCTTTTTTGTGCTGAGAAGCTTTTCTTTATAAATTGTGTGTTCCTCATTTTCATAGTAGTTGAACTTATTTTTGCTGAGTCGTTATGTTTTTCTTGGTTATTATTTTGAAGTATGGAATTGTTAGACCTCTTTGTGGTTACCTTAATATTTACCCCTATTTTTCTAAGTAAAAACCTAACTCGTATTGTCCTATGTCACCTTGTTTTCCTCTCCATATGGAAGATCTATGCCTCCTGTATTTAGTCCCTCTTTTTTGATTATTGTAATCTTTTACATAATGACTTCAATGATTTCCTGTTTTAAGCATTTTTTTGTTTTTGTTTTTTAAATTAATCTTATTTTGTGTTTTTGATTTCCCTATTTGAGTTAATATCAGGATGTTCTGTTCTGTGACCTTGTGTTGTGTTGGTATCTGATATTATTGATTTTCTGACCAAAGAATTTCCTTTAGTAATTCTTGTAGCTGTGGTTTGGTTTTTCCAAATTCTCTAAGCTTGTGTTTATCTGTAAATGTTTTAATTTCACCTTCATATTTGAGAGAGAGTTTTGTTGGATATATGATTCTTGGCTGGCAGTTTTTCTCCTTCAGTGTTCTATATATGTCATCCCATTGCCTTTTTGTCTGTGTGGTTTCTGCCGAGTAATCTGAACTTATTCTTATTGATTCTCCTTTGTAGGTGACTTTTCTTTTATCCCTGGCTGCTTTTAAATTTTCTCTTTATCTTCCGTTTTGGCAAGTTTGATGGTAATATGCCTTAGTGATTTTCGTTTTGGATTGATCTTGTATGTGGTTTGATGAGCATCTTGGATAGATATCCTTTTGTCTTTCATGATGCCAGGGAAGTTTTCTGCTGACAGATCTTCAACTATTCTCTCTGTATTTTCTGTTATCCCTCCCTGTTCTGGAACTCCAATCACACACAAGTTATTCTTCTTGACAGAGTCCCACATGATTCTTAGGGTTTCTTCATTTTTAAAAATTCTTCTATCTGATTTTTCTTCAACTATGTTGGTGTCAATTGCCTTATCCTCCACCTCCCCTACTCTGCATTCCAATTCCTCGATCTGCTCCTCTGACTTCCTATTGAGTTGTCTAATTCTGTAATTTTACTGTTAATCTTTTGGATTTCTGAATGCTTTCTCTCTATGGATTCTTGCAGCTTATTAATTTTACCACTATGTTTTTAAATAATCTTTTTGATTTCAACTGCTTTATCAGTGTGTTCCTTGGCTTTTTCTGTTGATTGCCTTATTTCATTTCTGAGGTCATCCCTGATATCTTGAAGCATTCTGTATATTAGTTTTTTTATATTCTGCATTTGGAAATTCCAGGATTGTATCTTCATTTGGGAAAAATTTTGATTCTTTAGTTTTTGTATTTGTAGAAGCAATCATGGTCTGCTTCTTTATGTGATTTGATATTGACTGCTATCTCTGAGCCATCTGTAAGATATTGTAATGATTTATTTTATATTTGCTCACTGAGTCTTATCTTCTTGTTTTGTTTTGTATCAGTATACCCAGATGGGCTACTAGATTGTGCTGTCTTGATTGTTGTAGCCTTTGAATCACTTATGTCCTATTACCAGCTGGTTTGAGCTGTTACCAGATATATAAGCCTAAGAGCCTATTCACTATTCTTGAATAGAATCAGCTTAGGTGTTCTGATTTTGGGTCACCAAGTGTGTGGTGTAGACTGTCACCTATTAACTTAGAGGAGTAGAGGTGATAGTTGTGTGCACCAGATTCTAGTAGCAGCAGGGGGGTCACACTCCAAGGAGGGCAGGATGCTAACAGTCTTCCCCCACGTGCCAGTTAGGTAGGTGTGTCTCTATTCCCAGAGCACTTTGGTGGGTGGGCTCTGCAGCTGTACCTTAGGCACCCAATGCTTGTACCTCTAAAGATTGGTAGGCATCACTATCCTCAGACCCCTTTAGCAGGTGGCTTCATCCCTCAGTTCCCCACTGTGGATCATTGAGGGCTCTGTTTAATAGGTAGAGAGGTATAAGAGCTCAAAAACTTGTCTTTCCACAGCTCTGCTAAAACAATTAGAGTCACATCTCTATCAGAATTGCCTTTGCATTATAATAGCCATGTTGTTCCCTGTAGGGATGAAAGCCAAAGACTGGATCTCATATGCTTGGCTGGAGCTGGTTCTGTATTTTTATTCCAGTTTAGGGAAGTCAGGGAAGGATTTTTTTCCCCCTGGATTGCTAGTTGCTGCTTCTCACAGGCCAGGAGAATGGGTTAGGGGGGAAAAAAAACAGCCCCCCCCCCCAGCAGAGCACTTCACTCTCTGGCCCAGGAAATTCCAATATTAATGAAGCCCCTTGGGGCAGGGAGGAGAGGGATCAGATAAATAGGAGAGAGTAGGACCCAGCAATATAGACAAAGTTACTTATCTTGCTTGGAGATGACTGTTTTATCTGAGATTCCCAAGGGGAGTGTAGCCTGTGTGCAGTGGCTGGGTCGAGATTGCCCCCAAGGGTCAGGCCTGCGTCCCTGTGCTTGCGCCATCTCAGGAATCTGTGATTAGCTCCTCCGCTCCTAGCTCAAAGCCTAGCGCTAAGGTTTTCTGGCTGGGACGCTGCACTCCAGGATCCTAAAGCAGTCACTGCTTCCCAGTGATTTCTCCTCCTGTCAGCCGTGTGGTTGTGCTGCCTGCGTGCACTGGCTGGGTTTCCCCAGAGGTTACTTCAGGGGCCTAGGGCTGCGTCCCATGCTTGCACCATCTCAAGAGGCCGTGGTCAGCTCCTCTGCACTTAGTCCAAAGCCCAGCACCAAGGTTTTCTTACTGGGACACTGGCTTCAGGCTCCGAAAACAGTTGCTGCTTCCCCGTGGTTGCTCGTTCTCTTGTCAGCTGTGTCAGTGTGCAGCCTGCTTGTGCTGGCTGAGTCTCTACCGAGGTTACTCCAGGGTGTTAGGGATTAGGGCTGTGTCCCATGTTTCCCTGGCTCAGTATCTGCAATCAGCCCCACCCCTCTGGCACCAGGGAACCACAAGGGCTCAAGTCTGTGGCGTGGGATGCTGGTTCCAGAAGCAGTCACTGCTTCAGGGCGTGGCTTTTCACTCCTCTGTCACTCAGGCCTACTCTTCAGTTCTGTGTTTGATGGTCAGGGTTCATAGATTGTCATGTATGTGATCGAGTCACTTGTTTTTCCGAACCTTTGTTTCAAGAGGGATCTGTGGTAGCATCTACCTAGTCAGCCATCTTGGCCCCGCCTCCTGATTAATAGTTTTTAACAACACACGGTAACATCTGGGATATAATCCTGATATGCATAGCCTTCCAGGTGCTTGTCTTTCCCCACTCAAAAATTTTACACAAATTCACCTATACATTTTTAAAAGAACTATTATGGTTTCCCTTGTTTTACCTCTATATTTTAATACATCAAGGGTTTATGTTTTTTGGATTAAACTTTATTTTCCAAGGGGTTAACTCATTGTACAATAGAACTTATTAAATAAAAATAGTATTGCCATACCATCCAACAATCCCACTCCTTGGAATATATTCTAGAGAAATAAGAGCCTTTACACGAACAGATATATGCACACCCATGTTTATTGCAGCACTGTTTACAATAGGAAAAACATGGAAGCAACCAAGGTGCCCACCAATGGATGAATGGATAAATAAATTATGGTATAGTCACACAATGGAATACTACGCATCGAAAAAGAACAGTGAGGAATCTGTGAAACATTTCATAACATGGAGGAACCTGGAAGGCATTAATTACGCTGAGTGAAATTAGTCAGTTGCAAAAGGACAAATATTGTATAAGACCACTATTATAAGAACTTGAGAAATAGTTTAAACTGAGAAGAACGCATTCTTTTGCAGTTACGAGACAGGGGAGGGAGGGAGGGTGGGAGAGGGGTATTCACTAATTAGTAGATAAGAACTACTTTAGCTGAAGGGAAAGATAATACTCAATACACTGAAGGTCAGCTCAACTGGATTGGACCAAAAGCAAAGAAGTTTCCGGGATAAACTGAATGCTTCGAAGGTCAGCGGAGCAAGGGCAGGGGTTTGGGGACTATGGCTTAAGGGGACTTCTAAGTCGATTGGCAAAATAATTCTATTATGAAAACATTCTGTGTCCCACTTTGAAGTGTGGCATCTTAAATGCTAACAAGCGGCCATCTAATTCTTCTTTTTAATTGGAAATACAATGGTCATGTTTTATACTATGAATTCAAAAAATATAAAAAATATTAGGTTTAATTTGTGTAATTTGAAAATCTTGTCTATTTAGCTACCACTCTGTGAAAATATCCTGGTTTACTGAATCTTAAATTGATTTTTTCTTTTATATAAATTCGATTTTATTTTGTTCTTCATTTTTCCTTTTTGCATTTCTTGAACTCCAGGAATTACCTTCAAGCCTGAGTTTCTCCTGGACAATTCTGCTCCTGACTAATTTCAACTGTTTTTATACACCCTGAGCTATGGGAACCTGTGTAGATAACTCAATAAATGTAATTTATTGGATTGTATAGTTAGAAGAACCCATGACTTAATTATCATTGAAACCCTAGTTAACATACTTTTAGTCCTGTTTCAGCTCAGCAACCCTCTGGCCTTCTGGGTTTGCATCCCGAGGCCTTACATTATTCTATATTCTGTGTTTTCACAATGAGCCAAGTAGAGCATTCTATTGTATCCTAGAAACGATGACTGTGACTGATAGTGATCAAAAATTATAATTGATTGTAACTCTGCTACACACTGGCAAGAAAAGTGCTCCAACAAAACTGAATTGTTTAGGTGGTAAACACAGAGCGTTTTTACAAAGACTTTATAAAGGTTAACATTGCTACAGCTATGCAAGCACATATTTTCCCTAACAAGATTAGTAATGCCAGCTGCCTGCATTCCAAGAGACAATTTAATTTCAATTTCAGTCTTCTATGAGACACTGAATAAAAGACAATAATAGTTAAATTAAATTGAAATATGTATCACAATTATGAATGAAGAATATAAAGCAAGCATACCTTCAGGCTACCTGCTGTTATTGATATAAATGAGAAAAATGGGATATGAATTTCTATTATGGAGACCTATTTGCAAAAAATTAAAATAATATTTTATTATAATGTAAAGTTTTACAAATATTTTCACAGTATTCATTTTTCCTCTGATTTGTGTTTTGCAAAGCATGAGAAAATACACAGTACACTAAAACATGTCTAATGATAGTTGGCTAATGATATATTCTGGGTTTCCAAAATATAGATTAGGAAGACCATCAATTTGCTAACTCTTAGCTTGTGTCAACTGAGCCCCAACTCATAGCCGCTCCATGCATAATGGGATCAAACCTAAAGACCCACAGGGTTTCCATTAGCTGATTTTCAGAAGTCGATCACCAGGCCTTTCTTCCTAGTATCTCTTAGTCTGGAAGTTCTGCTGAAACCTGTTCAGCATCACAGCAATGTGCAAGTCTCCACTGACAAAGAAGCAGTGGCTATCCCTGAGGTGCACTGACCAAGTATCAAACCCAAGTCTCCCATATGAAAGGTAAGACTTGTACTACTTGTAGGCAACAATTGAAAGCATACAAGCCATCATTTTATGTTCACAAATTACTTTCCTAAAATGTTTCACTATATACTTGTTCATATTAAAGCTCATTAGCCAATTCATGCTAACGCATCAACTTAGGGATTGTTTTTCTTGTGTTGTTTATTTTTGTTCTCATAAATGGTTAAGGTAATTTAATACTATTCATTGGATTTTTTATGATTTCTCCATGTTATTTATGATTATACAGGATATTTCTCAGTCCCTATGTGAGACAATACATACATTTATATACATATATATATATGAAATATTAGTTTCTTGTAGTATTAGCTTTCAGGCATGTTAAAATCTCTGTGATTACAAGTGTGGAAGGGAAGGAAACTGGGAACAGATGGATCCAGAGCCAGGTACCTCGCATAGCTGTAGGACAAGTTTTGTAGGTAGAAGCAACATACAGATGACACTGCTCAATGTAGATGTGATGTGGAAGCAGGTTCCTCCAGGACAAGTCAGGATATTCGTAGATGGGTAAGTACCATCAGTGTAATTGTAGATGATGTGAATAATTTGGACCTGACAAAGGACATGAAGACATATATGGTCTTAGAATAAAAGGGATGACAAGATATGCTGGGTTATCAGGAACCAGGAAAATGTTCCAGTTTTATAATGGAGATAGACTACAATCAAGAAACCAAAGCAGGATTTCAGTTGCATGATCAGGAAGCCATAGTTAGAAAAGAAGACTGCAGCTCACTGGGTACAGAGGAATTTTGGGGGTTTAATTCTAATCAAGTGTTTCTCAAAGCGTGATCTATTATGATCCCCTGGATTTCTGGTTAAAAATTCAAATTCCTAGGTGTATCCCAGCTGTTAGGCTTGAAATAAGATCCAGTTATCAGTACACCCATTCCTCACTTATTTCGTGGTTAGTTTCCAAAGACCAGGTCATTATGCAAAAATTGGTGTTATGCAAAAATGGAGGATGGCCACATCAGATCACAAAATGGAGGATGACTACATCATTAAATAACTTCCAAATTACATCATTACATAACTGCCAAACCACTGAGAATCATGGCTCAGCCAAGTTGACACATGTCACAGCCAGCATGACTCTTTCCTTGCACCTCTGCGTGTTTTAGTGCCAGTGTACATCGTTAATGCTCAAAACAGTCATTTAGTAGATTTTTTACTATTGTTGTAAATATGAAATGTCAGGTAATGAGGTAGTTGATAAGTGAAGAGTAAGTGTATTAAGCTCCCTAGTTATTCTAATGAACCCTAAAATTTAGGAACATATCCAGGCATACCGGATACTGGGCTTAGGACAGGAAGAAAAATTGTAGGCATTTTATTTCACTCCGTCACTGCTCTTCATCCGAACATGGAGACCAGTGTTACTAATCCGCTATCAGCCTTGTCAGTGTGGGCAAAAGACTGGAAAGACTGACTAAAATTTGAAAGCATTTCTATCTGCAATAGAATGGAGTTGGAAAATAAAGGGACTGAGAAGAATTGCTCATCCTTGCATTGTTTTCTATGTTAGTTAAATGTGGCAATGAAACATGAAAACTCATTTTAGCTTTGTCGTAGTCCCCTGTATTTTTCATAAGAAGTACTTAAAAATTATGGCTAGTTGGTATACCTTCATAATCAACATAAACCCAGTACAAACATGTTACAGCTTATGAGATCTAACTTCTTTTTGTAACATTCATGGATGTGAAACATTTCTATTTTTTTCCTTAATCAATATTAGAGCTAGTCTAATTTTATATTAGTCAAAATTAAGTCTTCAATATCATTTTGAAATAAAACAAAAGCAAAGTATCACAGCCCAGTGACTAGTTTCTTTCATTACTCTGATGAACGCTAGAGAGCCTGTTACTCAGAGTAAAACCATCTGGAGGGTACTCAGCTGCATTAACCTGCAGAGACTTTAGATGTTACAAATGTGATTTTGATTTCACCTGCTGATTTTCTGAAGGCAACTTGTTATAAGAAACTGTTGAATAGTGATATCATGCTGTTGGCACTTTAGCTTTCTGCTGGAGGTTGCAATTCAGTCTTTGCAAACCTGTAATTACTATTTCATAAGTAATTCTAGGTTTTTATTATTGAATCTGGATACATCTAAAAGGTTTTGAGAAATAATACACAAACGAGCACAGTCATCAAATGATAAATACTTTGCATCAATAATATTTAATTTTGATTTTACTGGTGATATAATGACATGTTACTGGCAAGAACATTTAGTGCCGTTAACATTTTTTTCCTAATGTTGTTGTTGTTATTGCTTTTACAACTACCAAGTTTGTCTTTCAAATAGAAATATATCTTACATCAGTGTTATGAATCTACACATTGCAACTTTCAGAAAGAAGTGAAAGATAGTGACATTTTAAATTGAATTTAAATATTTATTCCTGATTATTATCTCTATCAATAGATGTTTGTATAGAAAGTGTGGAAGCCATAGTGTCTGTATAATGGAATATGAAAGTAATATTTTTTTGGTTATTTCTAAAATAAAATTCTGAAAGAGGCATTGTTTCTACTCAAAATACGTAGCTAAAATAAGTGATCTACCAATAGGTAACTACTCCAAGTGCAAATTTTAATTATGCATGTGGTTATATTAAAAAAAAAAAAAAAAATTTTTTTTTTATAGTACCTTTTTTGTGAAAGAGAATGAAACCTCTCTTTTTGTGTCATTTTATTTAAATGTGTTCCAAGTACTGTCCTAGGTTCTGGGGATAGAGTTGTGAATAAGACAAATGGTTTGCCCTTGTAGAGCTTGTATTCTGAGAGAGGAAATAGAAAAGTAATCAAGTGAACAACAATTCTAGACTGATGTCTCAGACAACAGTTGTAGCAGTGAAGATGATGATAGGTGGTTGGCTTTAATAAGTATTTTGAAGGTATGTCCATGTGTTGGTTAATGTTATGTGTCAACTTGGCTAGGCTATGATTCTCAGTGGTTTGGCAAATATTGAGCTGATTGCACTTCTGTAATATAGTGTAATATAACCATCTCTGATGTGATCTGATGTGCTCAGCTAATCGGTTGAAAGAAGAGTTTCCTTGGGCGTGTGGTCTGCCTCCAGTGTATATAAATAGATGTTCTGGCAAGGCTCTGTCCTCTCACTTTTAATACTGTACACTGCTTGTCACCTAACCTCTGGTTCTTGGGATGTAAGCGTGTAGAAATTTTCAGCCGGCCGCCTGACCCAGAGATTTGGGACTTGCTAGACCCCATAATTTGCACAAGCCATTTCCTTGAAGTAAATCTGTCTCTCCATTTATATATCTACTTCACTGGTTTTGCTCCTCTAGAGAAACCAGACTAAGACAGTCCAATAGCATTGTGCGTGGTATGCAGCTAATAGAGAAGAATCCGCAGTGACTTAGAGTTTGAGCTTGAGGAGCCAAACTTCTGCGGTAATTATTCAGATATATCAGCTAATATAATTTAAGAGCAGAAAAGGGCCTTCGTGATCCATCTGGCCCATTCTATTGGTACATCTATATCATATCTATATTCATATCATCTCCATATCTAAGTCTAATGAAACATTTGAAAATCTGCTGAAGATCATACAAGTAACTAGCTGGTTGATTTGAGACTAGATCTTAGATCCGAGGACTCCTGACACCAGTTTCAGATATAGGTAAGGGTGAACATGGTAAACCAGAAGGCTGGTGATCTTCCAGGGGAGGAGTTACAGTATTCAGACATATCTAATTTCAGCAATGTTATAGATACAGAAAGTTTAATTTATACTCAGACAAATCTCTAGACTAATTGAGCTAGGCCTTGGATTTTCACCTGTAAACTGTAACTTTTGTTAGTCTGTAGATATCCCCACTAAATTAATTTGGATACCAGACATTTGGATACAAACGTATTAGTAAATTATAGGATTTCTAGAAGTGGGAACTCCCAAATGGTTCATGCACACCAAAACCAGAAAAACCAAACCCGTTGCCGTTGAGTTGTTTCCAACTCAGTGACCCTATAGGACAGAGTAGAACTGCCTGATAGGGTTTCCAAGGAACGACTGGTGGCTTCAAACTGCTGACCTTTTGGCTGATTAAAATTTAATAGCCTAGACTATGTCTATGTCTATGTATTCAGAAAGAAGGCTCCTGAAGGAAGAAATTAAAGTTTTGACACTGAAGTTAAGTGCTATACTGATTGTTATTTTAATCCAATATCTCAAGGGTGGCATCAAGCAGGTTGGTAGTGGCTTACCTCTCTTATGAATAATTCTTAAATGCTTGGATATAAGGAAACTTCATGGGTTCATTTATATACAGGAAAGAGTGGAGAAGGAGATGAACTGTGAGTTTGGAATGGAATTCTAGCTATGATGAAGTACAATATAGAAAGTGCATTTATAATTCAAAGATTTGGGTTTAAGACTTGCTTAGTTCTTTATTAGCTAGGACAATTTAATTAAGCAAATTGACTCTTTTGGGGCTATTGTGAGAATAAAATGAAATAAATTTTAACCCCCCCCCAAAAAAAAACCCTTGCTGTTGAGTCAAATCTGACTCATAGTGACGTTATAGGACAGAGTGGAACTCCCCCATAGGGTTTCCAAAGAGAAGGTGGTAGATTTGAACTGCCGACCTTTTGGTTGACAGTTGAGCTCTTAACTACTGTGCCACCAGGTCTCCAACTTTAAAACACAGGCTCTTAATTTGAGGAGGATTGATCCCTGAGTTGTACGTAGTTGAGCTTTAGGAGAGCACTGGTGAACTAACTGAACTCTGATGCAAAATGTTAAGGGTGTGGATTCATTTCTAGAATTTATTCTCTTTAGAGTCTGAAATAAATCTCCTTGATACCCTAAAATATTCAGAGCTATTGTTGTTAAGTGCTGTACAGATATTATTGTGAGCTAACAACGTCTATCAGTAAGATGGTGACTTAGAAAAATGCCAACTTTGAAAATGAGGAGATTCAAACCCACCAAAAACCCATTGCCGTTGAGTCGATTCCAACTCATAGCGACCCTATAGGACAGAGTAGAACTGCCCCATAGGGTTTCCAAGGAGCGCCTGGTGGATTCGAACTGCTGACATTTAGGTTAGCAGCCAAATATTTAACCACTTTCGCCACCAGTTTCCATATAAATGAGGAGATAGAAGATTTTTAAATGTTGCCTATACTGTTTCTTCCCTTTCTCCCTAATTTCTCCACCATTTTGCCCTTCAGCTTTTTGATTTTTTTTCCCTCTTTTTCTAGTTGTTGCAACAGAGCCCAGTGATTGCTTGGAATGCTTTCCTTTTTCTCTTTGTGTGTATCTCCTTTTTGATCCCCTGTAGTGCTTTGTAATGCTGTATTAGCATGTGTGACATTGGGCACATTCAGGGAAAGGAAATGCTGAGTATATTCGAGTTGTCTGTTCCTAGATATGAAAATAATCTGAAAAAGATAATAAATTGACAGTAACCTATAGCCTTAGAGTAACCTATAGCTTTAGTGTAACATTTTGCAAATACAGTATGATATAAAACCAAATACCAAATCCATTGCAGTCGAGCTGATTCTAACTCATTGCGACCCCATGTGTGACAGAGTAGAACTGCACTGTGGGGTCTGACTATAATCTTTACAGAAGCAGATCTCCAGGCCTTTCTTCTGTAATATTACTGGGTAGGTTAGACCTGCCAAAATTAAGGTTAGTAGTCACTCACAAATTGCTTGCAAAGTCTCTGAAAAATAGAGAATCTAGGGATGAAATAACTTTTAGGAACATCTTTTATTTACATAGCCAACTTGTTCCATTTTTAGGCTTGGTCTCTCTATGAATTCAGTTCTGGTGTCATTACTGTGAATAAAATGTTTGAACTAGTCAAGGGGAAACTGGATTAGTACCCCAAGAGCTAACATCTACCAAAAGAATATTGAAAGAAATAGATCGTAAAAATTATGAGATACTGAATTGCAAATGATCATATATTTAATAATACTAAATATCATATAACACCTAATAGCAGTTAAATATTCAATGTATTTATTGCTATTTAAAAAAGATTTATTTCTAATTTTTACATCTTGACACTTCATGTCTCAAAGAGCACTCACTCATATATGTTTTATGTTTTGTGGGTGAGGCTTTCTCAGAGTTTGTTTCCCTTTCCCCAAGGAATTCATACTCTGCATCTATGAGAGACTTTTGTGGAAGAGAGTTTCTGCTCCCTTGGAGGGGCAGACTCTCTTATTGGAAGTGGTGAATCTTTGCCTGGGACCTGTGTTTCTTTTTAATTTAGATCATTTCTATGGACTCTCATCAAGTTTTGTGATTCTTTCCTCTAGTCTATGTAATACACAAATAAGCTCATCAAAATTTTTTTCCACCTTCATGTCATTTTTTAAAAAAAATTTTCTAATATTTCCTTTGACTTGTTTTTATAGCTTCCATTGTTCTGCTGAATTTTTCTAAACGTTCATTCCTATTGTCCATCTTTTCTACGAAAATATACTATAAATACTGTTACATGATTGAACCAAAATACCAAATCTGTTGCCGTCGAGTCAATTCCAACTCATAGCGACCTATAGGACAGAGTAGAACTGCCCCATAGGGTTTCCAATGTTGGTGGATTCTAACTGTCAATCTTTCGGTTAGCAGCCTTAGCTCTTATTTTAAAGGTTTTGTCAAATGATTGTAACATCTGGGCTATTTCTTGGCCTGCTTCTTTTTACTATTTCCCCTTTTGCCCATTAATTACATTTCCTTGATTCTTCTCCTGAGTCATAATTTTTGTCATACATTTTGTGTAAAATAACAATAGACACTAAAGTAAATAATGCTTGTGCCCAGTAAAGGATATGTGTGGCCCATCTTCTCTGTGGCCACTAGTGTGGCAGACTAAATCAGTCTGGTCTGTATTTGATCTAGGCCTGGCTTCGTTGAGGCTTTAGTTAAATTCACATGGCCTAACTGACCTGTTTTGAGAGCAAAATTTGAATTTTTTCTTCTTCAGTATGTGCATGAGATCTGAATACCTTGAGGGTTTTTCTCATGTTTCCTGCACAGCTCTCAGCCTTTAGCAGTCCCAGTGTATCTGTACCTAAGGCTGGATCTCTCTCAGCCCTCCTGTTTTATCCCTAAATTTTCTCAGGTAGGCTTGTGGGAAAGAGTTTGTGGGTGGGTTCAAATTCTCTTAGCTCATCTGTTTTCTTGTTTTCTGCACTTAACGGCAGCTACCTCCTCTTATTGCTACTCTCCTAAGGATAGAAACACTGAGTCTTCTAGGTTGGACTCCTTACATTTGACTCTTAGTTTATACTCTTTTTAAAAAGGCCTTTTGAAAAGTTCTCCTTGGCTTTAGATTTATTAAGTAGAAACTGTATCTTTGTTCATGACTGGGTATACCATCACAGCTACAAACCCTTAGTCAAATTTACAGAGCTCAGGGTTGTTTAATAATCTCCCAACGATGTAGCCTAAAATAGCCATGATAGCTGTTCCTTTCCCACAAAATAAGCTAGCTAAAGAAAATATTATAAATCATTTTGTTTGTAGTTATATAATTCAAGGTCTGTGACTGGAAAAAAACGAACAAAAAAAACCCATTGCCATCAAGTTGATTCTGACTCACAGCGACCCTGTAAAACAGAGTAGAACTGCCCCATAGGATTTTCAAGGACTGCCTGCTGAATTCGAACTGCTGACCTTTTGGTTAGCAGCCAAGCTCTTAACCACTTTGCCACCAGGGCTCAACCCCCCAAAGATATTTAAGTCTTAATTCCTGGAATCTGTGAATATATTACTTATATGGCAAAGAGAACCTTGCAGATATGATTGATGTTAAATACTTTGAGTTGGGGACATTATACTGGTTTATCCAGGCAAGTCCAATCTAATCATATGAGTCCTTAAAATTGGAAAACTTTTCCTGTCTGCTGGTAAATGAAGATATGACTACAAAACAGTAGTCAGAGAAAAGAAACTATTCGGGCTTTGAAGATGGAGGAAGTGGGCTAGGGCCAAGGAATGTGGATGACTGCTAGAAGCTAGAAAAGGCAAAGAAATGGGTTCTCTCGGAGAGCCTCCACAAAGGAATGCAGCTCTGTGAACAGCTTGATTTTAGGCCAGTGAGACCCGTCTTGGACTTCTAACCTATACCTATAATAGTACTATAAAATAATGAATTTGTGTTATTTTAAGCCACTAAGTTTGTGGTAATCTGTTACAGCAAAAAATAAAAAACTAAGACACACAAGGCCTCAAAAAAAAAAAAATCTTCTATCTACATACCAATTTTTTGAAATTATAGAGGAAAAATGAAAAAAATAAATATTTTTTCTCATGTTGTTCCATCTTTAGTTTGCCAGATTATAAAAATAAGAAAGAAATTAGATGACTAAAAGAGATATTAAACTTTTTAAAAACATTCATCATAAAAACTGCTGTTGTTGCTATTAGGCACCAAGTCGATTCTGACTCATTGATACCTCATGTGTGCAGAGTAGGATTGCTCCAAAGTATTTTCAAGACTCTGTCCTTTCGGAAGCAGGTCACCAGGCCTTACTTCCAAGGTGCTTCTGGATAGATTTGAATTGCCAACTTTTCAGTAGTCCAGCACTTAACCCTTCGTGCCCCTCAGGGACTCCTAATCATAAAGTTTAGTCTAGAGAAATATGTATTTCCTTTTTTTTCAAATTTAAAGACTTCTAAGGAAGGGAGATTTCTTAACATTTTTCTAACATTCCAAATAGTCCTCAAAGTCAGAGCATTATTCTTCATATGTAACTTAATGACTGTTCCTAATAACATCATTAACATCATTTTAACAAAACATAAGTAATATCAGAACAAACAATTTGTAAAGGATCTAGAATAATGGAGAACAGGCAAATCTGGAATTGAGTAAGATTCAGAAAAGGAACAGAATAAAAGTAACAGATTTAATTTTAGAACAACATAGAACTTAGTTAAAAAACTTCTTAGGTTGATTTGTTGCTTCACAGTTG
Source organism: Loxodonta africana (assembly GCF_030014295.1). Taxonomy (NCBI): domain Eukaryota; kingdom Metazoa; phylum Chordata; class Mammalia; order Proboscidea; family Elephantidae; genus Loxodonta; species Loxodonta africana. Next base: position 32,618,824 of record NC_087347.1, on the reverse strand, counting down.
AGAACACTATACCATACTTTCCTTTGTCATTTGAGCAATTTGAAAAATATTTCCTAAGGACAGTTTTGTTTTTCCTGCTTATATCTGATTTTTCTGACATTGTGTAAACCCAAGTATTCCCATGTTTCCCAGCGAGTGGCCAGTTTTTAAGCATAATTTAATTGCACTCCAGAATACCTAATTCAATTTCACTCCGAGTTTCTACAACTGATCCAATTGCACCCTAAAATGTCATCTCCCTGAATAGCAAATGATAAGGATCCTTGAAAACCTAGTTTTTTAGCTTTGCTCTTGAAATTATAATTTTTCAGGCTACCACTTTTTTTTTTTTTTTCTGTAGAAACCAAAATACTATAGATATAACCTGTGCAAGGACTTATGGGTAAATTAGAGTAAACCTAAATAGATAGGATGATTGTTTCATTGTTTGATGTGTAAAGTTAGGTACTGTACTCTTCAATATCCAATCCTGGATAAGAATTGTCCAAGCACCTGTATTATTATTAATTCACATGATCTCTGTTATTTCCAGAATGTTTCAGAAGGTTGGGAAGTGACACCCAAAAGCCTGACAGTGAAGACAGAATAAGGGAAAGTACAACTAAAAAAAAAAAAAGATTTAATTAAAAAAGTTAGATAATATATATATATATTTTATGTTTGGTGCAAAAATTCTTATATCCTTCACTTTCTGAAAGGTCATATGTATATGCTTCTGTACTGATCATCTCAATCCTAGAGCTTTCATCTGCATTATACCTTTATCCATCTGTGTTGATAAATATACTCTAAGGTTTCTCATAACTATCAATACCCAACCCTTTGTCTAATTGTCCTCTTTTCTAGCTGGCTAACTCTGGTACTCTTAGTGCATACTTTCTTCAACCCCTTAGGAGCTTTTATTCCTATAAATTCTCAACTTTTCCATGATATATTTATCTTTTCCTATCCTCTCATCTATCCCTACTTGGCTGAATCTATAGCTCATTGCTTCAACCAACCTTTGCCAATATCCTCTGTTCTCTGACTTTATTGATCCACATGCATCAATCTAGCTGTCTCACAAGTAATCTATTATGCAGTTTGAAAGGTGAGGGTTAATATAATTAATGACCTCCAGTGTCATGTTTACAGTGTTTCTCAGCAAGGCTTCTGTTCCCTTAGTCATCTCCCCTCTCCACACCAAGAACTTTAAAACATTTCTGCTCTCCATAAATTAATCATACAGCCACTACATTTCACTTCACTCTCATTCTATTACCTCACCTACTTCTTCCTAAAAATATAAAAATCATCTTACATGAATGTACAAAACTTCCTGCCACTGAACCTGCACCAATGCCTCCATCTTCTTCAACCCTTTCCAACCTTTCCTTTTTTAGAACCAAAGAGGTACTCTCTTCCCTGATTAATGTTTCTCAAGGACCTTGCTCGATCAGTCATCTCTCTCTTTTTAGTCTATATCTTCAACCTCTCTCCCTCTTGCTACCAGGTCTCTCTCTCTCTGTCTTTTCATACATTTACATTTCTTCCATTTTAGGAGGCGATAACAATTCTAATACAACCAAAGTCTTCCCTCAACTCCACATTCTATATTCAGATCTGCATCATTTAGTGTGTTTTCAGTGGCAAATTACAGTAACTCTGACTTAAATTGTATTAAACAATAAGAAATTTTTAGCTTATATAACAGGATCTGCAGGCACTCATGATTCCAACTCCATTCCTCTTTGATTTCTTCAATTCTTCTCTCATCTAAAAGTTGGCTATTTACTTCATGGCCATCATGATAGCCATCTACAACTAAGGCAGCATTTACCTTGTTAATATCCAGAAGGAGGGAAAAGAAACGTATCTTCTACCTACAAAGTAAAAATCATTCACTGAGTGGGGTCTTCTCTTGCCGAGTCAACAACATTCAGCAGGAGAAGTGAGATGATTGACTTATGTTGAGATATTAGAATCGATCATTGGCAAGGGTTATGGAATTACCATGATTAGCTAAGACTACTCAAGATCCCGGAGCTCAGGATAGGGTTATATTCTCCTGAGTCACAGGGCTATGCAAAGCAAGTATATTTATATAACAAAAAGTGAGAGGTTTTTGTTTGCCATTCTACCCCACCTTAGGTAAGAATCAGCCACCAATGGTGTCTGTTACACAAAGAAACAAAGGGAATAAAATTAGCTAGAATGTGTAAAAAATTATTGTACAGATAACTATCAACCTGGGATCCTATGAGTACTCAAATTTCTAATTTATTGACTGAAACAGTGTTCTAGACATGACAGTGTTACCAGAGAGAATGCCCTTGGTTCTTGTCTTCAGTGTAGGAAAGAAGTTGAACACTGAGACAAATAGTGCCAAGCAAGCAAAGGGTTATCAGCTAGCAGAGGGTTAGTAGTGAAAGTACACTTGACCAGGGAGTGTCAAACAGGCTACTCAGATAGAGAGTCTGAATGCCCTGATACAGTCCTTTTCTTAGGGCTTTATATCCTTTTCTCCTACCTCCCCCATTAAAGTTTAACTGCCAAGTCAGGGACCCCTGTAGAGACTATTTCCTCTTTCTCTTTCTGGAGTGCAAGCTCTCCCCCTCCCCTGTTAACATTTAACTGCCAAGTCAGAGACCCCTGTAGGGACCATTTCCTCTCTTTGTTTTCCTCAAGTACAAGTTCCTTCCCTTTTGTTGACTTTCTGTTAACGTTTAACTGCCGAGTCAGGGATCCCTGTAGGGTCCATTTACTCTCTTTCTTTCCTGAGTGCAAGCTCTCCACCTACCCTTGTTCCTTTACTCTTCCTGTCCAAGGATCTTTAGCCCGAGATGATTTTGGTTTACTAATCATTGGAGTTGGGCATGAACCTCATGATCTATCAGATAAATTTCTAGGCCTTGCTTTGGATGCTCTTTGGCTAGTCTCTCCCCCTTTTGGTAAAAGGGACTTTTATATTTGCTGTGGGATGTCTCCACAAAATCTAAATTAGCCTACTCTTTGAGATATCCCTGCAACTATCTTAGTCTCTCTGACTACGAGTGTCTGGCCATTTTTCTGTTTTTTTTTTTTTTTTTGCTTGAAATATATATATATGTTCCTGACAAAAATCCTTACAACTGGACCAATAAACAACACCATGAAAAACGGAGAAAACATTGAAGTTGTCAAAGATTTCATTTTACTTGGATCCATAATCAACACCCATGGAAACAGCAGTCAAGAAATCAAATGGCATATTACATTGGGCAAATCTGCTGCAAAAGGCTTATTTTGCTGTTAAAAAGCAAAATATCTCTTTGAGGACTAAGGTGTGCCTGACCTAAGCCAAGGTATTTTCAATTATCTCATATGTGTGTAAAAGCTGGACAGTGCATAAGGAAGATAGAAGAAGAATTGATGGCTTTGAATTGTGGTGTTGGCCAAGAAGAATGAACAAATCTGTGTTGGAAGTAGTACAGCCAGAATGCTTCTTAGAAGCGAGGTTGGCAAGACGTCATTTCACACACTTTGGACGTGTTATCAGTAGGGACCAGTCCCTGGAGAAGGACATCATTGTTAAAGTAGAGAGTCAATGAAAGAGAGGAAGACCTTCAAGGAGATAGATTGACACAGTGGCTGCAACAATGGGCTCAAGCATAACAATTGTGAGGATGTTGCCAAACCCGGCAGTGTTTCATTCTGTTGTACATAGGGTTACGATATGTTGGAAGTGACTTGAAGGCAAGTAACAACAACAACATTACTCTTGAGCAGCTGTACGTTTTTCTGGTACTGTTCTTCACTGTTATCTGGATCTAATATTTTCTCAGCCTTGTGGAATCTGATGTTGGGTTAAAATAGAACCTTTCTAAATCTTCTTTACTAAGACAGATCCAAACAGTTCTCTTGTTTTTTGGAAAATCTCAAATATCTTAGAAAATTCCTGTTGTCTTGGTACTTCAGGACAGGGGGACAGCATTTAGCTCTTTGTGCATTTGCAAAGGAGAATAATATATGTACCCTTATCTTTGTTTCTCTGCTAACTCATGTTCTTAAGTCTGAGGACTCTGTTTAGTTCCTTTAAAGATGTAAAAAAGAAAATTTTTTTTTTTTTTTTTGTTAAATAGTGATACTTTTTTCCTTTGGAGAAATAGACTTATAAATATGTAGTCATTTATAATTTTAATGGAATCTAAAACATCTAAAACATAAGAAAATAGTTACATACATAATGGTGATGGTGGTTTGTTCACAATGCCTCATAAAAAACCAAACCTGTTGCTGTGGAGTCAATTCCAACTCATAACCACCCTATAGGACAGAGTAGAACTGCCCTATAGGGTTTCCAAGGAGCGGCTGATGGATTCAAACTGCCTACCTTTTTTGTTGGCAGCCTAGTTCTTAACCACTGTGCCACCAGGGCTTCATAGTATGCATTATTACCAAGTATGCAACATCTGAAATAGAATAATATTTGTAATCCACATAAAATTAGACCTTTTTTGCAATGACTGAAGGCCTGTCTTTGGACAATGTCACTCTGAAAAGCCTTGAAAAATAATACAATCAAAAACATCAAACCTGTTGCCACTGAGTCGATTCTGACTCATAGCCACCAGCTTTATAGAATTGCCTCTTGAGAAAATAGCTATAGGAGGGACAGTACATATGTTACATAACACTGGAGCAAAACTTCTTAAAGATCCTCCTTGGATGTCATTTCCCCTTGGATCCTCAAGCCCTCAAGCCCTCCATTCTCATCCTTTCCATTTCCCTTCTTTAATAATAATAATAATAAAACCTTTGCCATCTAATTGATTCCGACTCATAGCAACCCTATAGGACAGTGTAGAACTGCCCCATAGGGTTTCCAAGGAGGGCTGGTGAATTCCATCTGCTGACCTTTTGGTTAGCAGCCAAACGCTTTAACCACTATACCACCAGGGCCCCCTCCCTTCTTTGGTGCTACCTTCTTTTTTTTTTTAATGCAAAATAATCTGTTAGCCTTTGTCTAATTCTCGCTTATGAGAAGGGAAAAGAACTATGAAAATTTAGACTGTAATTTTTGTCCCTGTCACTCACTGAAAAATAATTTGCTTTTGATAAAGGGCACTAATGAATATAAAAGACATTATTTTAATAAAAATAAAAACATGGAAGCTAACATTTGGTGCCACCCCTCCTAGGCTTTCTTCTTTTCATATCCAGCCCTGTTATCTAGATGGATTTCCTCCTTCTAATGCCTCCCCATCTATACCTTTCCCACGGGAGGAACTGATACCTTCCATTATACCTTATAAATGACTTGGGAATCTTAAAATAGTTCCTACTTACATGAATATTTAAATCCAAGGAAAAGGCAATATCTTATATTAAGGTCAAGAATCTTTAACTGTGTACTTTCAGTCATCAACCCTGCCATGGGAAAAAATGTCTCTGAACTGGATTCCTTTTTCAGACCTTCTGAAATCACATCATTTGGGCAACTTCCTATTTGTAGATTTGTCATAAGAAAAACTATTCTTTAATTTGTTTACTGAAGGGCTTTTTCCTCCTGTGATTATCTGTTGCCATAAAAAAAATAAACTAAGAAATAACAAAATTTAATACAAATTTAAGTTACTGTTAAAAATCTTCAAAATCCTTTTGGAGAATAATTCCATAGTGCGTTTTAAAACTGGAGAGAAAAGAGCTAACAGAGGCGTGTTTTCTATAATAACTACCTCCTCTGTGTTTTCCCCTCTTCAGAGGCTAATAATACTGTCAAATTGATGGAAAGCTTCCTGCTTACTAAATTATAGTACCTCAACTTACATTAGTGTAATATGTGCCAAAAATGAAATACTATCTCATTTCAAAGTCTGTGAATTTGTTTTATTACTTATACTTGATTTTTTTTAAATCTTAAGCTGTAATAGTACTCTTTAGCAAAAAAAAAAAAGAAAAAGAAAAAAACCATGAGCTTTAGCATTCTTCCTCCCGATGTGCTAGATGACTAATAAAATAGGGTTTTATTTTTTCTCTTGTCTTAATTTTTTTTTTTTAATTTTAGTTAGTCGGTTTCTTTTTGCTTCTCTCATTTTTTTTTGTGAGTTAAAATAAGTTATCTCGACAAAAACATTAAAACTGAACAAGAATATGAAAAATCATAAAGAGAACTTCTCCTTATGTCACCTCCAATACCATCTTTTTTTATATAAGAGGACCTGCTGTAGATTGAGATTTAATTTTGGTAGTACAAAACAAACTTGAGTGGTAAATAAAATTTCTCGGAGATGGCGAAGTAGAGACCTGGAAAGAACTTATGTGAAAGAGAGGCTATGATCTAAGTCTTGTAGGAAGAGAGACACTGATTTTTATGGAAACATAGGGAACTCTTCTCGAAAAGAGACTGAACATTTAATACACGGAAGCATGGAACCTAAACAGAGAGGTCTAAGAGGAATTATATTGTTCCAAATGTAACAAATCGAAATGATTATGTCACTGACCTTAAAGTCTGCCTTGCCTTATGCTGATCTGTAATTCCTGTCAAAAAATTACAAAGCCACTCATCAATAAACAGGTAATGAAAGCAAGTGGTTTGTAAGTAAGAAGGTTGAAAATTGAGTATCTGTATTTGTTGAGATATAGTTCTTTCCAAAAGCCTCACTACAACCCTAAGAATGAGTAGGCTTTAGCCCATCTTATAGTTGAGGAGACTGAGGCTCAGGAGATTCAATAAAAAAATGATAAGTGCATGAGAGAGTTACAGGTGGGACATGGGCTCTCATATTCTAAGTGAAATTTCCACTACACTGTAATATATTTTTCTATAAATATTTATTATTTGGTTCCCTGGGTGTGTAAAGAATTAAGAACTTGACTGCTAACCAAAAGGTTGGCAGAATCCACCCAAATTTGCCTCAGAAAGACAGATCTGGTGATCTGCTTCTGAAAGGTCACAGCCTTGAAAACCCTATGGAGAAGTTCTACTCTGTATACATGGGGTCTCCATGTGTCAGAATCAACTCAATGGTGACTAACAGCAACAAATATGTAAAACCTGTGAAAGCCAGAACCTGTATCAGGCAGAAACTTGACAGAGAAGGAAAACTCAAATATTTTCGTCTAAAACAAGCAATAGAAAAGTGGTAAGAATGCACCCTGTCAAAGGTGGAAAACTTTTGAGGCCTGGAACAGCAAGCTAGTCCCGGTCAAGTTTCAGCTCTCACAGGTTTCGCTGTGTGTATTATATGTATATGTGTGTATATATATATAAGTATATATACATGATTTTATGTGTGTGTATATACATCTTTTTCCTCACTTGGTGACCTTGAAGTAGGAATTTTTTTAATCAAGGATGCTTTCATTTTCTCATTTAACATTGCGATGCGTCTGACATAAAAGAAAGGGAACTAAGAGCTACGTTTGTTCTCAAAGAGATTTCCAATCTAATGGAGAGCAAAAAGAAGCCAATGTCCTAAAGTTCTTACATTTCCTTTATACTGGAAAATTTGGACTTCCATTTTGAACAACCTTTCAGTCTTTCAGAGCTAATTTCCCTACTTTGATGCTTCCAAGGAATATTGAGTGTAATGTTATTAATGTTTTCCACATGTATTATGATTATTTGTAATTATATCTTATTATTACCTGTAATCATGGGCTTGTTTAGTGTGGAGGTCGGTTCTTATTCATCATAGTTTTGCAATGCCAACTCCAGTGCTTGGTATACAATAGGTGGTAAGTATATCCTTGGGTTTTTTATGTTTTTATTGTTAGATAGGTACACATGCTTTGTATATAATTCGAACAATACAGAAATGTATAATGTACAAATCTCCTTCGACCCACTAATCCTCCCCACAGAGTAACCACTGGTAACATTTTGATTCAGATATATTTTTACTTGTACAAATATAATTTTGGAATTAATATGTTAAATCTATAAAATGCCTTGAGAGTATGAAGATTTTAGTCTAAAATATGGACATTCTATGTGATTAAAAACTCTAATTTTATTTTATAATTTTAAGTTGCTTCATTGCCTTTCTTTAAGAAGAAAATAATCAGACCTGATGATCTTGAAACTTTGAGGATAGTATACACTATCAATAATATTCTAAATACCACACCAAGAATACTCATTTCAGATTAGCATTCTAATTTATTATTACAAGAAGCTGAGTTTTAGTTGTACTTATTAGAAACCCTTATTGTATTTTCACTTAACTTGTAATATTACTGATCAACTTCTTACTTTAATAAGAGCTGATGTATTTCTGTGTGTTAGGTTCTGAATTAATGATTTAAAAGGTGTTTCTATTTTACAGAGAGTGCTCATTCAGTAATAGTTGTAAATAATTATTGGTCTCCAGTTAAATCTGCATTAAAAAACAAACAGACCTGAGAGGGGGGCCAAGATGGCGGACTAGGTGGACGCTCCCGCGGATCCCTCTTGCAACAAAGACTCGGAAAAACAAGGGAATCGATCACATACATAACAATCTATGAACTCTGAACAACAAGCACAGACTTAGAGACGGAGGACGAACAAATACGGGCAGACAGCGACTGTTTTCAGAACTAGGAGCCAGCGCACCAGCTGACTACTTGGAAAATCTAGTTTCCCAGTGATGGCTCGGAGACAGCAGTCCATATCAAACCACATAAAGAAACAGACCATGACAGCTTCTCCAACCCCCCAAACAAAAGAATCAAAATCTTTCCCAAATGAAGATACAATCCTGGAATTATCAGATACAGAATATAAAAAACTAATTTACAAAATGCTTAAAGATATCACGAATGAAATTAGGATAAATGCAGAAAAAGCCAAGGAACACACTGATAAAACTGTTGAAGAACTCAAAAAGATTATTCAAGAACATAGTGGAAAAATTAACAAGTTGCAAGAATCCATAGAGAGACAGCATGTAGAAATCCAAAAGATTAACAATAAAATTACAGAATTTGACAACGCAATAGAAAGTCAGAGGAGCAGACTCGAGCAATTAGAATGTAGACTGGGACTTCTGGAGGACCAGGGAAACAACACCAACATAGCTGGAAAAAAATCAGATAAAAGAATTAAAAAAAATGAAGAAACCCTAAGAATCATGTGGGACTCTATCAAGAAGGATAACTTGCGAGTGATTGGAGTCCCAGAACAGGGAGGGGGGACAGAAAACACAGAGAAAATAGTTGAAGAACTCCTGACACAAAACTTCCCTGACATCATGAAAGAAGAAAGGATATCTATCCAAGATGCTCATCGAACCCCATTTAAGATTGATCCAAAAAGAAAAACACCAAGACATATCATCATCAAACTTGCCAAAACCAAAGACAAACAGAAAATTTTAAAAGCAGCCAGGGAGAAAAGAAAGGTTTCCTTCAAGGGAGAATCAATAAGAATAAGTTCAGACTACTCAGCAGAAACTATGCAGGCAAGAAGGGAATGGGACGACATATACAGAGCACTAAACGAGAAAAACTGCCAACCAAGGATCATATATCCAGCAAAACTCTCTCTGAAATATGAAGGAGAAATTAAGATATTTACAGATAAACACAAGTTTAGAGAATTTGCAAAAACTAAACCAAGACTGCAAGAAATGCTAAAGGAGATTGTTTGGCCTGATGACCAATAATATCAGGTACCAGCACAATACAAGGTCACAAAACAGAACGTCCTGATATCAACGCAACTCAAACAGAGAAAGCACAAAAACAAACAAATTAAGACTAATTCTAAAAAATAAATAAATAAACAAAATAATACACACAACAGGAAATCATGGAAATCAATAGCTAAACGATCAAAATAATCAAAAAGAGGGACTAAATATAGGAGGCATTGAACTGCCAGATGGAGAGTGATACAAGGCGAAATAGAAGGATACAAGTTAGGGTTTTACTTAGAAAAATAGGGGTAAATAAAAAGGTAACCACAAAAAGGAATATCAATTCCATAACTCAAGAAAAAAGCCAAGAAAAACGTAACGACTCAATAAACACAAAGTTAAACATTATGAAAATGAGGATCTCACAAGCTACTAAGAAAAACGTCTCAGCACAAAAAAGCATGTGGAAAAATGAAATGGCCAACAACACACATAAAAAGGCATCAAAATGACAGCACTAAAAACTTACTTATCTATAATTACGCTGAATGTAAATGGACTAAATGCACCAATAAAGAGACAGAGAGTCACGGACTGGATAAAAAAACACGATCCATCTATATGCTGCCTACAAGAGACACACCTTAGACTTAGAGACACAAACAAACTAAAACTCAAAGGATGGAAAAAAGTATATCAAGCAAACAATAAGCAAAAAAGAAGAGGAGTAGCAATATTAATTTCTGACAAAATAGACTTTAGACTTAAATCCACCACAAAGGATAAAGAAGGACACTATATAATGATAAAAGGGACAATTGATCAGGAAGACATAACCATATTAAATATTTACGCACCTAATGACAGGGCTGCAAGATACATAAATCAAATTTTAACAGAATTGAAAAGTGAGATAGACACCTCCACATATATAGTAGGAGACTTCAACACACCACTTTCGGAGAAGGACAGGACATCCAGTAAGAAGCTCAATAGAGACACGGAAGACCTACTTACAACAATCAACCAACTTGACCTCATTGACTTATACAGAACTCTCCACCCAACTGCTGCAAAATATACTTTTTTTTCTAGCGCACATGGAACATTCTCTAGAATAGACCACATATTAGGGCATAAAACAAATCTTTGCAGAATCCAAAACATCGAAATATTACAAAGCATCTTCTCAGACCACAAGGCAATGAAGCTAGAAATCAATAACAGAAAAACTAGGGAAAAGAAATCAAATACTTGGAAAATGAACAATACCCTCCTGAAAAAAGACTGGGTTATAGAAGACATCAAGGAGGGAATAAGGAAATTCTTAGAAAACAACGAGAATGAAAATACTTCCTATCAAAACCTCTGGGACACAGCAAAAGCAGTGCTCAGAGGCCAATTTATATCGATAAATGCACACATGCAAAAAGAAGAAAGAGACAAAATCAGAGAACTGTCCCGACAACTTGAGCAAATAGAAAGTGAGCAACAAAAGAATCCATCAGGCACCCGAAGAAAACAAATAATAAAAATTAGAGCTGAACTAAATGAATTAGAGAACAGAAAAACAATTGAAAGAATTAACAAAGCCAAAAGCTGGTTCTTTGAAAAAATTAACAAAATTGATAAACCATTGGCTAGACTGACTAAAGAAAAACAGGAAAGGAAACAAATAACCCGAATAAGAAACGAGAAGGACCACATCACAACAGAACCAAATGAAATCAAAAGAATCATATCAGATTACTACATAAAATTGTACTCTAACAAATTTGAAAACCTAGAAGAAATGGATAAATTCTTGGAACAACACTACTTACCTAAACTAACACATACAGAAGTAGAACAACTAAATAGACCCATAACAAAAAAAGAGATTGAAATGGTAATCAAAAAACTCCCAACAAAAAAAAGTCCTGGCCCAGATGGCTTCACTGCAGAGTTCTACCAAACCTTCAGAGAAGACTTAACACCATTACTATTGAAGGTATTTCAAAGTATAGAAAAAGACGGAATACTACCCAACTCATTCTATGAAGCCACCATCTCCCTGATACCAAAACCAGGTAAAGACATTACAAAAAAAGAAAATTTTAGACCTATATCCCTCATGAACATAGATGCAAAAATCCTTAATAAAATTCTAGCCAATAGAATCCAACAACACATCAAAAAAATAATTCACCCTGATCAAGTGGGATTTATACCAGGTATGCAAGGCTGGTTTAATATCAGAAAAACCATTAATGTAATCCATCACATAAATAAAACAAAAGACAAAAACCACATGATCTTATCAATTGATGCAGAAAAGGCATTTGACAAAGTCCAACACCCATTTATGATAAAAACTCTCACCAAAATAGGAATTGAAGGAAAATTCCTCAACATAATAAAGGGCATATATGCAAAGCCAACAGCCAATATCACTCTAAATGGAGAGAACCTGAAAGCATTTCCCTTGAGAACGGGAACCAGACAAGGATGCCCTTTATCACCGCTCTTATTCAACATCGTACTTGAAGTCCTAGCCAGGGCAATTAGGCTAGACAAAGAAATAAAGGGTATTCAGATTGGTAAGGAGGAAGTAAAGCTATCACTATTTGCAGATGACATGATCGTATACATGGAAAACCCTAAGAAATCCTCCAGAAAACTACTGAAACTAATAGAAGAGTTTGGAAGAGTCTCAGGATATAAAATAAACATACAAAAATCACTTGGATTCCTCTACACCAACAAAAAGAACACCGAAGAGGAAATAACCAAATCAATACCATTCACAGTAGCCCCCAAGAAGATAAAATACTTAGGAATAAATCTTACCAAGGAAGTAAAAGACCTATACAAAGAAAACTATAAAACTCTGCTACAAGAAATTCAAAAGGACACGCTTAAATGGAAAAACATACCCTGCTCATGGATAGGAAGACTCAACATAGTAAAAATGTCTGTTCTACCAAAAGCCATTTATACATACAACGCACTTCCAATCCAAATACCAATGTCATACTTTAAGGGAATAGAGAAACAAATCACTAACTTCATATGGAAAGGAAAGAATCCCCGGATAAGCAAAACATTACTGAAAAAGAAGAAGAAAGTGGGAGGCCTCACCCTACCTGATTTCAGAACCTATTATATAGCTACAGTAGTCAAAACAGCCTGGTACTGGTACAACAACAGGCACATAGACCAATGGAACAGAATTGAGAATCCAGATATAAATCCATCCACGTATGAGCAGCTGATATTTGACAAAGGACCAGTGTCAGTCAATTGGGGAAATAATAGTCTTTTTAACAAATGGTGCTGGCATACCTGGATATCCATTTGCAAAAGAATGAAACAGGACCCATACCTCACACCATGCACAAAAACTAACTCCAAGTGGATCAAAGACCTAAACATAAAGACTAAAACGATAAAAATCTTGGAAGAAAAAATAGGATCTACCCTAGGAGCCCTAATACAGGGCATAAACAGAATACAAAACATTACCAAAAATGATGAAGAGAAACCCAATAACTGGGAGCTCCTAAAAATCAAACACCTATGCTCATCTAAAGACTTCACCAAAAGAGTAAAAAGACCACCTACAGACTGGGAAAGAATATTCAGCTATGACATCTCAGACCAGCGCCTGATCTCTAAAATCTACATGATTCTGTCAAAACTCAACCACAAAAAGACAAACAACCCAATCAAGAAGTGGGCAAAGGATATGAACACACATTTCACTAAAGAAGATATTCAGGCAGCCAACAGATACATGAGAAAATGCTCTCGATCATTAGTCATTAGAGAAATGCAAATTAAAACTACGATGAGATTCCATCTGACACCAACTAGACTGGCATTAATTCAAAAATCACAAAATAATAAATGTTGGAGAGGCTGCGGAGAGACTGGAACTCTCATACACTGCTGGTGGGATTGTAAAATGGTACAACCACTGTGGAAATCCATCTGGCGTTATCTTAAACAGTTAGAAATAGAACTACCATACAAACCAGAAATCCCACTCCTCGGAATATACCCTAAAGATACAAGACCCTTCACACAAACAGATATATGCACACCCATGTTTATTGCAGCTCTGTTTACAATAGCAAAAAGCTGGAAGCAACCAAGATGTCCATCAACGGACGAATGGGTAAATAAATTGTGGTATATTCACACAATGGAATACTACGCATCGATAAAGAACAGTGACGAATCTCTGAAACATTTCATAACATGGAGGAATCTGGAAGGCATTATGCTGAGCGAAATGAGTCAGTTGCAAAAGGACAAATATTGTATAAGACCACTATTATAAGATCTTGAGGAATAGAAAAAACGGAAAAGAACACATACTTTTGTGGTTACAAAGGGGGGAGGGAGGGAGGGAGGGAGGGAGAGGGCTTTTTATTGATCAATCTGTAGATGGGAACTGCTTTGGGTGAAGGGAAAGACAACACTCAAAACAAGGAAGGTCAGCTTAATTGGACAGGATTAAAAGTAAAGAGGTTTCCGAGATAAAATGAAAGCTTCAAAGGATAGCGAAGCAGGGGCTGGGGTCTGGGGAACTTGGTTTGAGAGGACTTCTAAATCAATGGGCAAAACAATTCTATTATGAAAACACTCTGCATCCCACTTTGAATTGTGGCACCTGGGGTCCTAAATGCCAACAAGCAGCCATCTAAAATACATTAATTGGTCTCAACCCACCGGGAGCAAAGGCAAAGGAAGAACACCAAGGTCACACGACAACTAAGAACCCAAGAGACAGAAAGGGCCACTTGAACCAGAGACCTACAATATCCTGAGACCAGAAGAACAAGTTGGTGCCCGGCCACAATCGATGTCTGCCCTGTCAGGGAGCACAAGAGACAACTCCTGAGGGAGCAGGAGACCAATGGGATACAGACCCCAAATTCTCATTAAAAGACCACACCTAATGGTATGATTGCGACTAGAGGAATCCCAGAGACAATGCTCCCCAGAACTTCTGATGGCACAGGACAGGAACCAACCCCGAAGACAAATCATCAGGCATGAAAAGGACTGGTCAGTGAGGGGGAGAGAGATACTGATGAAGAGCGAGCTAATTAAATCAGGTGGACACGGGAGAGTGTGTTGGCAACTCTTGACTGGAGGGGGGATGGGAAGATAGAGAGAGATGGAAGAAGGTAAAATTGGCACGAAACGAGAGACTGTAAGGGCTGACTCAATAGGGGGAGAGCAAGTGGGAGAAGGGAGTAAGATGTATGTAAACCTACATGTGACAGACTGATTGGAATGGTAAATGTTCACTTGAAGCTTAATAAAAATTTAAAAAAAAAAAAAAAAAACAAAAAAAAAAACAAAAAAAAAAACAAACAGACCTGTTTCCCTGGAGTTGAGTCCAACTCATAGCGATCCTATAGGGTAGAGTAGAACTGCCCCACAGGGTTTCCAAGGAGCGCCTGGTGGATTTGAACTGTTGACCTTTTGGTCAGCAGCCAAGCTCTTAACCACTGTACCACCAGGACTCCGTACATATTTAATAAATGAATATTAAAAACTTTTTACTCATATTTCCCACTGTTAAATTTGTTTTCTTATTATTATTTGTTTTTATTGTAGACATCAGTTCAAATGTCTTTCCTAGTTGCTTTTTTGTTTTACTGATGCTTGGTTATAATTGTCTTGATTGCTGATACAATATTTGCACTTTTTCTCTGATTTGGCAAATACATGTTTTTCAGACTCCATTCCACTTAGCATAGCTTCACAATATTTTGGACTGCCAAGTAGTGCCCTTGACACTTTAAAGTTTTATGATAACCTTGACAACGGGTTTAGTAAGTTTGTATAGTAAAGAAATAGACACTTATACACTGTTTTTAGAAGTACAAAATGCTACAACCATTTTTGAATGGCAATGTTGTAGTATGAGATTAAATTTAAAAATCATGTACCCTTTGACTCAGGTGGCACAGTGGTTAACAGCCACTCCATGGAAACCCTGTGGGGCAGTTCTACTCTGTCCCATAGGGTTGCTATGAGTCAGAATCAACTCATCAACAATGGGTTTGTTTGGGGAGGGTGGGTTAATGCAGGAATACAACATGGATTTATACTCTGGAGGCTCTTATATTCACCAAGATAAATACATATTTAAAAATTTTTATGTATTCGGGACGTTATGCCTCTACTTTAGAAAGACTGACCTATCATATGTGCAAACAATTAGAAAGAATCGTAATATCTAGTGTTGTTGATGGTTAGAAAAAAATGGTACTCTTGCACAGTGCTGCATTAAATCATTACCTTCCTGCTGAGTAATTTGACCTTGAAGAAGACTTAATTTTTACCCAACAATTTAATTTTCAGATACTTATGCTAAGGAATCAATTGGATTGGTATTTAAAGATTTAAGTAAAAATGTTTTTATATAGTCATTAATAATAAATATAGAAATGAAGAGCAGTCACAATACATTTGAAAAAGGAAAAAATAGTTACCAAATCATCTCTATACAAAATTTCACATACGCTACACTATTGTCAGATAATCTCCGAACGGTAGAATTTTAGCTGTTATTATTTTTGTGGTGGTGGTGTTCATTTCTCCTTTTGATTTGCCTACAATAATCATTTGTTATTTATTTAGAAGAAAATGTTTTATGTGAATTATAGATCTCACCACCAACCTCTGTAAAGCCTTTGTCCTTTCAGAAAGCTCCTTAATAGACCTGACATTCTGAGTTCTGCTTAATGGCGTTAGTGTAAACCGTACGATCGTGGCCCTTGCTGTTGCTATTTACATCAGACTGACTTTTTTTTGTTGTTCAAAAATTGTTTTGTATATTAGAATATATTGGATAATCAAGAAGTGCTGAAAGGAATAAAGTAGCTTGTGAACTAGTCTTTCGGCCTTTCAGCTCTTGTAATTATTTTTGTTTGTTTGCTTGCTTTGTAGATGTGATAGGTCAACAGTATGCTTTTGTAACTTCTTCTTGGTAGAATGTTTGTTCAAATTCTAGCATGTGGCCTGACTCTGTCCACTATGATATTATTGTTGAACCTTACTCCGTGATAATGTTCAAAAAAGACTTGTGTGAGACGTTAATATTTATCAAGAAAATTTTAAAGTTTTGAAATGTGACGAGTTCAAGTCTTTCAGCCACATATGCCATCAAAACCTTTTGCTGCTTAAATGATTTTTAGTTTGGTCTGGGTTTTCATGCATGCCACCATTCTCTCTCAGATTCCTAAATGATGTATATAAAATTAATCAAAAATTATCTTTGTTTTTCACATTATATCAAATTCTTGATCATTATATCAGGTGTCAATACTGCCAATTGGGTAGACAAATCCGCTGTTATTAATACCACAACGATAGCTTTCAGATCCTTTCTCAATTCCAGTAGGTAGAGGCTTTCTGTTTATTTCCTCTCCCTGTTTGGTATCATGTTTGCTTTATTAAGACAGATGAAAAACAAGAGTCTGAATATTTTTTCCTATTTGCTCCATCACTAGATGAAAAATGTTGGTGCACTGAAAGATAAGCAATTGAATGCTATTAAATTAGAAGGGCCATTTTAATCACTAAGATTATAGCAAGGCACTTAAAAATGCATGTAATGGAATCTAAAAATAGATTTAAAATTCCTTCAACGAATGTACTCACTCATTAGATCACTTTGAAGTTGGAAGTAAAACCGTCCTTTCTGCAGGCAATGGTATTTCATTTTGGGTTAATAAGTGGTTAGTATGAATCCAAATCCTGACATTTAGAGTGAGTCTTGACATTTATCAAACATTTTAATATATTTGACTGCAGTGATTTATATGGTTTCTCATTGATATTTTCTCACATCTTATTCACCAATTGGAATGAGTAATCAGTAGCTATATTTGTTTGACAAATACAACTGCAATGCTGAGAAATATCATTGCCTCCATATTGAGGTATGTCTGAAAGATATCTGGCATTTCTCCAGGAAAATACACTCAACTGACCATTGGTTAGTATTTTGTTGGAGATATTATTGCAAAACTTAAATTTGTTTGTCATTCTATCTCTTGTTTCACTGTTGTTATTGTTAGGTGCCATGGACTTAATTTCAACTTATAGGGACCTTCAAGTGACAGAGTAGAGCTGCCCTATAGCATTTCCTAGGCCGTAGATCACTAAGCCTTTGTCCCACAGAGTGGCTGGTGGGTTTGAACTGTGGGACTTTTGGTTAGCAGCGGAGCACTTAACTTTAAGCAACTGTAAAAAGAGATACCAATTTAGTAAAGTACATTCAACAGCTATGCGCAGCCTTAGCCTTATTCATTCACATGATGTAATGATTCCTGTTGCTGCAATGGAACTGCCCTCATCTTCTCATGTATCCACCATACTTTATTTATATGCTCTATAGTGCATGGAATTCCAAAGAGATTCATTCTTTCAACTAAATTTGAACTTATCATATCTACCTATCCACTTGCACCCAGATTTACAAATTCTATTTGCCTGAAATCCTTTTTAAGAGCAGGGTAGTTAAAAATAATTTGTGAGTTCCTTACATTCTCTATTTTTGGTAATGACATTTGTATTTTCCAGTCCCTTTTGGACCAAAACCTTGGTACAATGTTTATTCTTCACTTATCATAAAGCCCTGGTGGCTCAGTGGTTAAAAGCTACAGTGAGCTACAGCTGTTAACCAAAAGGTTGGCAGTTCGAATCCAGCAGCTGCTCTGCAAGAGAAAGATGTGGCAGTTTCTTCCGTAAAGCTTTCCAGCCATAGAAACCCTATGGGGCAGTTCTACTCTGTCCTATAGGGTAGCTGTGAGTCAGAATCCACTCGATGGCAATGCTTTTTTTTGTTTGTTTGTTTACTTATCTTGATGTTTCATAGCGATTCATGTTAAAATCTGTGTTGCCAAAATGGCCCTCAGCCTTGCTTTTCTCCTCTGTCTTAACCTTTTCATCCCACTTGTTACTGCCCCTTATTAGCATTATATTTGACTATTGACATTGTATTTTATAATTTCATAACAACATCCACACCCTTGTCATTCTCCAATAGAGCACCCTTTCTCTATGGCCACGGAGCCTTGATGCTGCAGTGGTTAAAGCGAAGGATTGTTAACCGAAAGTTCAGTGGTTTGAAACCACCAGCTACTCCGTAGGAGAAAGATGTGGCAATCTGCTTCCGTAGCGATTTACAGCCTTAGAAACACTATGGGGTTGCTATGAGTCAGAATCAACTCAATGGCAGTAGGTTTGCTTTGGTGTGGATTTTCTATAGCCAACATTATATTTCCAAATCATGGCTTTCATTATTTTATTCTTAAACACCACTGATGGCTCATTACTGCCTGTAAAATAAAATCCAAATCATTTTTATGGTGCTCAAGGCCTTCAACAATAATTCCTCAAGCTGTCTTCTGAGCTCTATAACTCACTTATATACTCCTTCACCCCACAACACTTTTATGTTGGACCATTTGCCACTCACTGAACATGTCCTGGAAACCCTGGTGGTGTAGTCGTTAAGTACTATGGCTGTTAACCAAAAGGTCAGCAGTTTAAGTCTACCATGGCTCCTTGGAAACTCTGTGGGGCAGTTCTACTCTGTCCTATAGGGTCGCTATGAGTCAGAATCGACTTGATGGCAACGGGTTTGGTTTTTTGGTTTTTGGAACATGTCCTTTTCTAAAGCTGTATTCCCACTAATTTAAATGTTCTTTCCCACTACAGAGATCATTATAAGAAAAGTTATATATATTTTTATTTTACTTTAATACTATTTCCTCCGTGAAGGTTTTGTGGGTTATTTCTGAAAATTTTTCTCAGTTTCTACTTCTTCTATACTTACTTTTTATTAATTCATTCAACAAATATTAATAGATATATTGTTGTTGTTGTGTGTCGAGTTGATCTAACTCATAGCAACCCTACAGCACAGAGCAGAACCACCTCATAGGGTTTGCTGCTCTGAAATTTTCATGGGAGCAGCACACCCAGTCTTTTCTCTTGTGGAGCAGCTGATAGATTCAAACAGCTGAGCATGTAACCATTACGCCACCAGGTCTCCTTAATAGAAATATAAGTCCTTTGTTGTAATCTTTATTGTTATATGTGTATTATTCTGTTTTATGTTAGGGGTGAAAAAAACAGTTACTCTCTAGACATCCCCCAGATTTATACAATGTGAGTTGTATTTCTAAATTGTACAAAATTAGGAGTGTATGTGTGCTCATATACACATCAGCATGTGTGTGTGTGGTGTGTGTGTTTAAGTGTGTGCATGCACAAGAGTACAAGAATGAAGGTAGCCTAAGGCATAGGACAATAACCTTTTTCTGTTTCACAATTTTGTTGTGTTCCTACCCTGGCTATTCCCTATCATCTGAAGTTACACGTCAAGATGTATTAAATTACTTTCTTTTGCCTGTTCTGACCTTTGTTGTCTCACTGTAACTCATCATCCAACAGCTTCCTGAGTATTTTTCTTTAATCTATTCTCTACTCAGCTAAATTAGAAGAACTATTTTAGATGAAAAAGCACATAAGTATCCACTGAGAAATCCCTGGTTGTTTATCACCGATTTTTTTTAGAAACAATTTTAAATGGTCTCCAATTGCGGTTAATTCAGCAGTAAATTTTCAGTGGTCTGGCCCCGGCAATAGTCTTAAAATATTAAACAAGTTTTCACAGGCTTTGAGTGGTTTTGATTGCTGAGTTTCATTTAGAGCAGAACTGATACAGGAATCCTTATAGTCTCTGTGGCACAGTGGTTAAGAGCTATGGCTTTTGGTTAGCAGTTTGAATCCACTAGCTGCTCCTTGGAAACCCAATGGGGCAGTTCTGCACTGTCCTATAGGGTCACTATAAGTTGGAATCGATCCAAAAGCAATGGGTTTGGTGATATATAGTACTTTCCAAATCTAAACCCTTATTGAGTTTTGTGTTTTTTGTTTTGTTTTGTTTTTAAAGTTACAGTTGAAAAACCAGTCTCTTTGGAGAAGGGAAAAGTTTGAAAAAACTTAAATCCTTCCTACATGCTCCTTACTTTTGAATCATGAGACATTTTGGGTAAAAGTGGCAAGCAATTACTATCATTGATCTTTAATACATCTCCCATTTGCTTATACAAAGAATGTAGCTTTGAAGAATAAAAGGAGATGTTGGGTTCAGCTACTGAGTAGATAACCATAATTTTTGAGATTATTTGACAACAGCTTAAGGGATACACAAAATAAGAGCATTAAACCATGTAAAAGGTATTAAAGTAGTGTTCTCTCGATAATATGGTGAGTTGTATAAACTTGGAACTCGAAGAGAAGAAAATGTGCCCATTTTAATCCTAAATATAAAGAACATGTTAATTCTTAAATATACATTAAAAAACATTAGATATTTTAAATCATAAAAATGCTTTTTATATCAGTATGGATATTCTAAAATCTATAATTTTAATATGCAAGTTAAGCATGGGTAAGGCAAGTCCTTATCATTTAATGGAAGGGATTAGGAGGGAATGTAAGAGTGTTAGCCATACTTACCAAACTATTCTGTGGGAAATAATTCCCACAAGAGGTTTCATGGAAAAAAAAAAAGTTCATGAATAAATGTTTGGAAAATATTGCACATATTATGTCATCCTGTTAGTGTCAAGTCACTCATTAACATATTAAAGACACTAAGCATTTTTGTGATGCATTGGAAGCCAGCTTTCTCAAATTAATTTCAATACACGATGCCTTCCCAACCCAAATGCTTTTTTTTTTTTCTCTTCAAACTACCAAACCAGTATTCTTAAAGGCAAATGCTCAGGGATGCTTTTTCAGGTGACTAAAATGTCACCAGTTAAAAACAAAGCAAAACAGAACACAGCAGCTTTAAAAGCAGAGGACAAAATTGAAGTAAGAACTGACTTGCAGCGGCCCCCAGTCTTAGCACATAAGAGGAAACTGCAAAGGAATTCCATGGCTGTGAGGTGGAAGAAAATTTTCTGTGTGCCGTTCACTGCTCTGACTATGGTGTATTCCATTGGACCTCGCTGAACTTTAGTTGTCTCATCTGTAAAAGAGCACTAGTTGTGCCTCTTTCGATGTATTGTTCTGAGGATTATATACAGGAATTTATTTTACCAATCCTGAAGTGCTACAAAAATTCTAGCATTCACCAATGTGAGTAATTTTGCCTTGCATTCAAGTCAGTTGAGTTTCCCAAGTCTGAAGTGACTGTTTTACAGATTTCATACTCTCCTAATAGCTTGGAGCACACTCCTCTAGCTCTGTTGCTCATCTGATTGCGCTGCTTCATACTTCTCAGTAAAAATGTCAGTTTTATTAGAAATTGTCAACATCCTGCTATCACATCCCAAAAACTTAACTGCATCTTGCCGGTGCATTCCTTCCTGTTGAAATGGCAGTAACCTTCCTTCAGTCGCATGAACTCTGAATCCCATCCACTCCATCCATCTCAGAACTCTAACCTTTTTTTTTTTTTTCTTATCTATTATCTTCAGGGAAACCCTGGTGGCATAGTGGTTAAATGCTATGGCTGCTAACCAGAAGGTCAGCAGCTCGAATCTGCCAGGTGCTCCTTGGAAACTCTATGGGGCAGTTCTACTCTGTCCTATGGGGTCGCTTTGAGTTGGAATCGACTTGACAGAAGTGGGGTTTTGGTTTATTATCTTCTTTGGATTCCCCTCCTCTAGATTCTTTCCATCAATATTTAAAAATGCTTTTGTTGTTCCTAGCAAACCAAGACAACACAACACCAAAAATAAACCAACAAACACACAAACCTTTACTCTGTATCAACCTCTAGCTATCACCATATTGCTTTCCTTTCTTTCAGAGTCAAAGATTTTTAAAAGAATTCTTGGTACACCCTCTCCTCACTTATCGACTATCTTGTTATCTGACATTTCTCATTTACAACAAAAGTAAAATAATCTTTGTGACTATTTTTTGCATTAACGACACATCTTGCAGTAATGAATGCTGAAGTGTGAGGCAAGAATAACCCTGGCTGTGCTGGTTAAGGGTATATGTCAGCTTGGCTGGGCCATGATTTTCACCGGTTTGACAGTTATGTAACGAAGTAACCTGGTAGTTACCTACTGATGTGATTTGGCTCCTATATAATGATATAATCATCCTCCATTTTGTGATCTGATGTGGCCATCCTCCATTTTTGTATAATGCTGCTTTTCTCATAACATCTTGGTCTTTGGAACCTAACCATGTCAATAAATGAGGAGAGGGTGTATTTGCCATCTAGTCTATTCACCTTTCAGTTACTGCAATAAATAAATTAACTAATCTGGCTTCCACACACAAAAGTTACTTTCAAATAACCAATTATTAGTATGTAAGCCAACTATAACTGCCTTTTAAAAATACTTCAGGAAAACTAATTTCCAGTTTTTAAGTCTCTGTGATTTAGATAAAACTTATAGTCTACCTGCACATATGATCACAATAAGCACTGGACAACAATTCAAAATAAATTCTCTAAGAGATGTTAAATAGATAAAGCAAGGTTTTATTCCAAAGATCACATATAAAGAAATTAAATGACGTTCATGTTTTCTTTTTAAAAAGCTAGCTTTTTCTGCACTGTGGTCTAGTTTATATATCCCAGAAGCCATAGAAGCATTACACCTTAACACTTCCACGTATCTATTATCTGTCTACCTATCTAAATTTATTGCTGGGTCACGCATAAATTAGACATTTCTCAGTGGATTATGAATATGCATTGCCTCTCAAATGTCTCAGGTTTATTTTTCTTTAAACAACTAATACCACTGAATTTAATTGAGTCTTTTGTTCATCATCCTTCAGAGTCTTAACCCTTACATTCAAATCCAAATTTAAGAAACTCTTCAACCTTTTGTAACATATAATAAAGACTTCTCACTACATCAATGCAGTGTGTTTAAAAGGCCAGGATGTTTTGAATTAAGGTTCGAACTTTGTCTTTAAGTACTCATTTTGTCTTATTCAGAGCACTCTAATGTCAAGGAATTACTTTGATAATTCTCTTATTATATTCTAAAAAGAGTTGCTAAATTTGAAATGAAAATTATTTTGACACGGAAAAGCCAATATGGTGTATCTTTCTGGCATTTGGTTCCATATGAGCTAATTCAAGAAGTAAGATTGCATAAGACATAACCTATATGCACATTATACAGTTCTAGCATGTAAGCAATAGTTCAAATCATAACGGTAGCCCAATTTTATAAGTAGTACTTTAAAAAAAAAAAAAAAGGTGTTTAGGCTCTCTGCAAATAGAAAAGACTGCTAGGAAATAGATTCTTGGTCTTCTGCATGTTCCCTTTCCTAATCTTTTTGCTATTTTGCTTTACCTTTTTCCATGCCCCTGTGTTAATTATACCAATTTCTTTCTATGTTTTCTTTCATAACACTTATCTTCAGTGGCAATTCTTTAGATGACTGTAATAAAATTGTTGGACTGTTAGCATAAAGAACAAACTATATCTTAGAGTGTATCCCTATAGGCAAATAGGTATATATTCCTGATAAGTAAGACAAGGCTGTAAATCTTTATAGAAGCAGACTACCACTTCTTTCTCCCATGGAGCTCCTAGTGGTTTTGAACCACCAACCTTTTTGTTAGCAGTTGTCCACTTTACCCACTATACCACCAGGACTCCTTAAATGTTATTTAGTACCTTTTAAAGCATTAGCCCATTTAATCCTAATAAAATTCTATGAAACAGACACTAAAATCGTCCCCTGCATAATATAAATGAAGATACAGATTTAGATAAGGTAAATGACATCTAAGATTATAGTTCACAAGGGACTTAGGATTTGAATACAGGTCTGCTTTATGGAAAAGTTCATGCTCTGGCCTATCTGAAATTACTAAATGACATGAATCTAAAGTTCTAGATTACCAAAATTTATTTAAATTTAGCTTTAGAGTGCTAATTTCCTCTTTATGTAAACTGTTAATTTCATATGTAGCTTCTGAGCATGCAGCAATTGATAGTAAAGAATTGTGCAGATAATGTGACCAAATGAAAATAAAAACCAGCGCAAATTAAAAAATATATATATATGTATATATTTATATATATACCAAAACCCACTGCTGTCGAGTCGATTCCAACTCATAGCGACCCTGTAGGACAGAGTAGAACTGCCCAGTAGTTTCCAAGGAGTGCCTTGGATTATAGGTAACTGAGAAGGTTTTTTGTCCACTGTCATAGTTGTGAGATAAGCTCTGTAAATATTACAAGTAGGAAGATTTTATGTATAGCATAAAATGATTAAGAATTCATACTAGCAAACTCTGGAAAAGAAATTATTTTCATGATTTTTTGTACCGTTAGATTAATATTGGATGTAAGATACTTTACACATTACTCAGTATGTAAAAGTCCATTGTAATTTACCAATATATGAAGCCGATACTATAATCACTAGTCATTTCTACAGATTTATGTTTTTACATTAGGAAAGAACCTTAAATTCTTATGTTTTCATGCTTTTTCTATCTAGTATTAATATATCTCTCGCATAAAAAAGATCAAATTTCTGCCTTCACAGGACACATTACTCCTTTTATTAGAAATTATGGACAATTTTGTATTTGCTCTTTCTGTGCACATCCTTGACACTTGACATTCCAGGATGTATATGATGTTTTCTAAGAAAAATATGTCACATAATTATGACAATTTCATAAAGCAAGATATATGGTAAGAAAACATTTAGTCTTTTATTCACTTCCCTCAAAATATAGTTAAATTTTTCATTAGAAATCTTTCTTTGGATTTTCAAATATTTTTTAACAGCTTTATTGAGATTTTATGGTAATTTCTGTACTGTAAAATTTTTCTATTTTAACTGTACAATTTAATAGTTTTGAGTACATTTACAGAGTTGTGCAACCATTACTATGATTTAATTTTAGAATTTTGCCATCACCCCAAAAGGAATTCTGTCCATTAGTAGTCAATTCCTATTCTCTCCCAACTGCTAGGCATCAACTTATCTACTTTGTATGTCTCTATAGATTTGCCTATTCTGGACATTTTATATAAATAGGATTAGAGAGAGAGTGTGGCTTATTTAACAGAGCATAATGTTTTTAAAAATTCGTCCATATGGTAGTATATGTCAGTAGTTCACTTCTATTTATGAGTTAATAATATTTCATTTTATTGATATACCACATTTTGTTTATCCTGCCATATTTTGAATCCTGTGACCTTACCGAATCAAATGCAATCTAAGAAATCACTGACTAACCCAAGGTCATGAAGATTTACTCCTATTGTTTCTTCTAAGAGTTTTATAGTTTTACATTTAGGCCTGTGATCCATTTTGGGTAAAGTATGATGTGAGGTAGGGATCCGTATTATTATTTTTATTGCATCTGGACATCCAGTTGTCACAGCACCACTTGTTGAAAAGACTATTCTTGTCCCATCAGATTTTCTGCCAAGTTGTCAAAAATAAATTGATCATAGATGTAAGGATTTGTTACTGTCCTTTCAATTGTATTCCGTTGCTCTCTATGTTTATCTTTGTCCTAATGCCATATTGATTGTTGTGGCTTTTATAGTAAGTTATGGAGTAGGGAAATGTAATTCCTCTAAATCTGTTCTTTTTCAAGATTGTTTTGGCTTGTTGGGGTTCTTTGTATTTCTATATGATTTTTAGGATCAGCTTATCAGTTTATGCTAGCAGAATTTTTGATAGGGATTGTTTTAACCCTGTAGACCAGTTTGTAGGCCATCTTAACAATACTAAGTCTTCTGATCCATGAACTTAGGTTTAATTTAGGTATTCTTTAATATCTTTTCATAATATTTTGTCATTTTGAGTATTTCATTTTAGGCTGTTCATTGCTAGTGTATAGAAATACAATGTATTTTTTATATTGATTTTGAATCTTGTACCCTTGCTATATCAAATATTTTCTATGACTAATTATCAGAAAATATTCTACAGGTGCAATGTATATATACTTCATGTTAACATTACAGAAAAATTTGGGGGGAAATCCTCTGTAATCCCACTATCCTGTTGAAGTAATGCTGACATTTCTGATGTACTTTCTTCCATTTTTAAATTTTAAAATTGATGCACAGTTTTATATGGATACAATTGTAACACAAAGCCATGTGCGTCCTGTTTTATTCACTTAACATTATATTCAATGCATTTTCCATAACAGCTTTATGGAAAATGTAGCAACAATGGCTACTTCCTAGAGAAGTTAATCTGTTATAATTCTCACTTTAATCCATAATTGAGAACATCAAGTCATCATGTATAAGAACAATTAAGAATGAAAGCATGGATCAGAAATATGGAGATCAGTATCAGCAGGAAGCATAACAAAGAGGAATACAGAAGATAGCAAATTAATAAGCCTGCTATCAGAAAGGGAGATAAGGAATCTTTGCTAGATTTAGGACACTATGGATCAAAGTCAAAAACCATAGTGGATATTTTTGATTCTCACAAATATTCCTGAACTTTTTTCTGGGACACACTTAACCCAGTTTACCTGAGGGATACTTTATCCAAGCAATTCCAAAAGTCACACCAAATTTTTAGTGGCGCATTATGTATGTGTAACATTCTAGGCCTGCTTGAACTTGCACAGCACTTCCACGTAACACAGTAAATTCAGCAGTGCCGATGCTTGTCTATGCTTTCCACCAGGTATCATACATTTTGCAAGGGAAGAAGACATTTGAGTCAATTCAGGAACAGTGAAACTGAAGATTTTACAATTATGTTTCTAATTCTATTTTCTCACTGACTCTGTATGTTTGGAATTTTGACAGCTCATGATTATCATCCTTATAGTTTAAAAGTAATAATACCAGCTGAGTGAAGAATAGTATATTGGGCACTTTAAGATTCTATTTGTGAACAAAACTTTTGAAATATAGACTAGCCAAACAAGTAACTACAGGGTCACAGGCCCCCAGCTGGCAATTTGAATGTACATGGATTAAAATAAATGGGCAGTATTTGAAAGTTTTTATTTATGTGTCTTCAGGTCTGATCTGGCCTACTTGGAAAATAGTTACCATCAAAATAATCATAAAAGAAATAGAGTGAGAAAGAATCTGTGGCAGTTGTTTATGAAGCAAAGACTTTGTAAAGTTCCTAATTCATGATTTTAGAAATCAGTTGTCTTCAAGACATGCATTCCTTGACAATACAAATCTGAAAGCTATCACTAAATTCTGTCACTTATACCCATTATTTTTATTTATAAGTGATAAGATGTATAAGATGGTATTTTAAAAGATTGACAGATTTTCCAGGCATAGGCCATATTAGTGACATAGTTGAATTTATGTTTTGCATAACTCAGGGTATACAGTCTTTTGGGGGCAACAGAATGAGACATAAGTACTTCCACACTGTCCAGACAAGTTTCTTAGATAAGCCATACAAACAGGTGAAGTAAGGGTTATTCCAAAGATAGTTAAAGACAATGAGCCCAGGTGTAAATTTTCACCAGGAGAAAATGGAGATTGAAAGAGTAGAGTAAAATGGTACAAACAGAAGATCTGTGATAGAACTTTGTGTACATTGAATTACTATTCCCAAACTCATTTATTTATAGTCATAAGCCCTTAAATTTAGGGCCAAATCGGAGAGGAGATGAGAGTATTTTAAGCTTGGGAACACTTGATCTCCTGACAGTTATTATGGCAACCAGATATTCAATGTGAATACTAATTAGTTTATTTGACAAGTTTTGAGGCTGATCTATTCATTCGTAAAATAAGAATGAAACACCGCTTAAATACCAAGTCACATTTTTATAAATTCTGTGTAAAACATAGGCATTTACTTAAGCAGAGTGTCATTTGTGCCAAATTACCCTAACTTATTCAGGTAAGCAATACACAAATAACAACTTCAAAGTACATGAGAAAATGCAAAACTTTCTTGTTTGTACTTTTTCTTATGTTGTAATGAGAAGCTTGATATATTTCCCAATTCTCTGTCTTAAACTGCTGCTTTTAACCAGCCTGGAGGGGGTTTGAGGACATGAGCCTGCTCATGAGAGATGATTAGGGAGGGATGTTTCAGATCTGAGCATATCTTTGAATAGGCTTTGCAGCAGTGAGAAGATGGTGATCAGGAGAGGAATACGGAAGGGGAGGGGAGGGGAGGGGAGGAGAGGTAAGGTAAGGTATGAGAGGCTCATTGACCTTCTTAACCATTTTGCCTAGAGCTGGCCCTCATCTGAGTTACCGAACTTCAGAAAAATCTCAATTTTACTATAAACAAATCAAATGATTCATGTTTTTTTACATGTATGATCCTGGTGTTCAGTTTCTTATCATGATCTGATTGTATAACTCAGTAATTTTCTGAAATTGCCAACTATTATATTTTTCCAGGCAGAGTATGAATAAGAATAGTTATTTTGAGAAAAGTTAAAATAAGCACCCACTTGGATTTTGAGGACAAAAGGTAATAATGAATACTTTTAATATTGTACTAAAAGAACCAACATCTGATTCCCAAAAGGAATAATATTAAGAATACTCATGATTTTACAAAAGAAGCAAAGGTGTTAAGAATAAAATGTATAAACTGTCTTTGATTGTTCAGAGTTTAATTTGTAGGTTTTTCGTTTGATGAATTATTCAGATTCTTCTCTTCTTCTATTTTAACTTTTTTTTTCACCGCTTGTTATCACTTCCTGCAAGAAAAGAAAAAGGAGGATGACGAATGCAAAAACAGGAGGAAAGTAAAAAATCATTGCAATTTTCATTTTCTTTTATACTAGTCAGAATATTTGTCTTTAGAATGGAAAATTTTGAAAAAGAAAAACTAGCAAATCAGGAAGTAAGGTAACTATACAAGAAGATGAAAGAGTTCTTGGAAGTTATTTCAAATGGATGGATAGTCTTTTGTCTCACATTGATTATTTCCCAGGTTACTGACACAGAAATTTTTGTTTTCTGTATCAGACCTAAACTGTCTCTAAAGTAGATATATCTGTGTAATATCTATGTAAATTAAAATGAGTGAATAACAGAAAATTTTAGTCAGGCAGATAATTCCAGAAAAAGTAGGCACTCTATAAGAATGAAAATGAATGTATCAGCTCTAAGGATCACCTGTAACAAGCAGGTAGAAAGATGGATCCCTAGAATATGGCAAGATGATAAATTGGACGAGGATGCTAGAAGGCAGAGTTGATTCCCCATCTCTTCGTAGTTGATAACTCAGGATGGCCCTACTGAAAAGTAATGAGATGGTAAGGTATAAGACATAACAGAGGGGAAAGATACA
This sequence comes from Loxodonta africana, assembly GCF_030014295.1. Taxonomy (NCBI): domain Eukaryota; kingdom Metazoa; phylum Chordata; class Mammalia; order Proboscidea; family Elephantidae; genus Loxodonta; species Loxodonta africana. The sequence goes on along the minus strand of NC_087347.1, from coordinate 32,588,933 downwards.
GAGGTTGGAAAGCAGCAGGAAGACAGACTTTACCTCTGTCTTGTATTATAAGCCAGACTCCTACTGTGTTTCAATCTCAGAAAGACTGCAAAGTAGCCTCAAAAGACAAAGGCTCAAGAAAGAGAAAAATGCAGATAGTTCCAGGGGTTACAACTGCAAACTTGAGGTGTTCACTAGCTTCCCACTTCCAATTTTTGTCTCCTAGCACCCTGTTTTGTCATTAGGGGGGAGCAAGGGATGTAGATCCCACCAGGTGACACTATCAGAGGCAGTTGACACCAAAATGACTATTAAATTTTTGTGCAGTGTTTCAGCAGAAATTTGTTATTTTCTATAAAAACATCCCTGTACTTAGTTATAACAACAACAAAAAATTTTTGTAAGTCCAGCTTACATGTATCAATATACCTACAAGGCTAAAATTTTATGCTAACTTACTTTTTGAACCTTTTAATACACTCTGGTCAGAGCTGTCATTATTACCCAATTACGATGATGCTTCGAATCACATGGTTTTGTCTGCACACATGTGCTGTTGTTTTCATTCCTGCTGCTGTTTTTGTAGTTGCTGATTACAGTCTGGTATGGGAGGAAGTCCATGGGGGAGTGACACCATGAGTTACCACACAGGGTGACACCAACCCCAGTGACTCCACTGTCAGCATTGACATTGACAATGACAGAGTGAACTAAAAAGTTCACTCTGTTTTTCGGTGGCTTTCTCCTTAACTTCTTAGCTTCTGACCTTACACATCTTAAAAATCAGAAAATTCCTTTAGGGGAAAACTATTGCCAAATACTGGTCTCATGTACCTTTCTTCTTTCCAGAATCTCCAACCCTTATTATTATTATTATTACTATTATTATTTTGGCAGCCCTAAATTCCAATTTATTTACTAAGTGTTTAAACAAACAAACAAACTGGTTACCTATTATACACCAAAGGAGGGCTGGTGATGCAATGGTTAAGTGCTCAGCTGCAAACTTAATGGCTGGCAGTTCAGATCCACCCAGTGGATTTTGCTGGAGAAGGACCTGGAAATCTGCTCTTATAAAGATGATAGCTTAGGAAACCCTGTTTGGCAGTTCTACTCTGTTACTTGGGGTCACTATGAGTCAGAATTGACTCGATGGCATCCAGCAACAATATTATATGCCAAGTACTCTACTAGATGATAGAGAAAAATTGAGAGCAAAAATTATATGTGGTCTTTGCCCTCGTGGAACTTTAAATCTACTGGAGGACTCAGACATAATCAAATGTTTACACAAACACAAATGAAACTGGTCAGAAGGAGTGTTTTATAGAAGGTGCTTGGTGCTACAAAACCATATACAGTAAAATCTACAAAAGCTAGAACCTCTGTTAAAGGGAAACTTGTCAGAGATGGAAAACGGAAATATTTTCACTAAAAAAAACAATAGAAAAGTAGTGAGACTGCACAGGGTAAAAAGTGGAAAACATGTGAGACCCAGAAAAATAAGGCAGTCCCTTGGAGTTCTGATCTCACAGGTTTCACTGCATTATTAATTAAATATGACTTTGGGAACTGAGGGAAGGATTCTCTCAGGAAATGATGCTGTAGTTAAGATTAAGCATGGGTAAAGGTTTTTTAAAGGTTAGTTAAGGCACCCTGGTGGCAGAGTAGTTACGAGCTCGGCTGCCAACCAAAAGATCTGTGGTTCAAACCCACCAGACGCACCTCAGGGGAAAGATGTGGCAGCCTGCTCCTGTAAACATGGTTGTTGTTGTTGTTAGGTGCTGTCGAGTTGGTTCTGACTCATAGTGACCCTATGCATAACAGAACGAAACACTGCCCGGTCCTGTGGCATCCTTACAATCTTTGTTATTCTCGAGCTCATTGTTGCAGACGCTCTGTCAATCCACCTCATTGAAGGCCTTCCCCTCTTTTCTACTGACCCTGTACTTTGCCAAGCATGATGTCCTTCTCCAGGGACTGATTCCCCCTGACAACATGTCCAAAGTATGTAAGACACGGTCTCACCATCCTTGCTTCTAAGGAGCATTCTGGTTGTACTTCTTCCAAGACAGATTTGTTTGTTCTTTTGGCAGTCCATGGTATAGTCAATATTCGTCGCCAACACCACAATTCAAAGGCGTCAGTTCTTCTTTGGTCTTCCTTATTCATTGTCCAGCTTTCACATGCATATGGCGATAGAAAATACCATGACTTGGGTCAGGCGCACCTTAGCCTTCAAGGTGACATCTTTGCTTTTCAACACTTTAAAGAGGACCTTTGCAGCAGATTTACCCAATGCAATGAGTCGTTTGATTTCTTGACTGCTGCTTCCATGGCTCAACTGGATCCAAGTAAAATGAAATCCTTGACAACTTCAATGTTATCTCCATTTATCATGACGTTGCTTATTGGTCCAGTTGTGAAGATTTTTGTTTTCTTTATGCTGAGGTGCAATCCATACTGAAGGCTGTGGTCTTTGATCTTCATTAGTAAGTGCCTCAACTCCTTTTCACTTTCAGCAACCAAGGTTGTATCTTCTGCATAACGCAGGTTGTTAATGAGCCTTCCTCCAATCCTGATGCCCCGTTCTTCTTCATATAGTCCAGCTTCTTGGATTATTTGCTTGGCATACAGATTGAATAGGTATGGTGAAAGAATACAACCCTGACGCACACCTTTCCTGACTTTAAACTAATCAGTATCCCTTGTTCTGTACCAATGACTGCCTCTTGATCTATATAAAGGTTCCTCATGAGCACAATTAAGTGTTCTGGAATTCCCATTTCCACAATGTTATCCATAATTTGTTATGAACCACACAGTTGAATGCCTTTACATAGTAAGTAAAACACAGGTAAACATCTTTCTGGTATTCTCTGCTTTCAGCCAGGATCCATCTGACATCAGCAGTGACATCTCTGGTTCCACATCCTCTTCTGAAACCAGCCTGAATTTCTGGCAGTTCCCTGTCGATATACTGCTGTAGCTGTTTTTGAATGATCTTCAGCAATATTTTGCTTGCTTGTGGCATTAATGATATTGTTCTATAATTTCCGCTTTTGGTTGGATCACCTTTCTTGGGAATAGGCATAAATATGGATCTCTTCCAGTCAGTTGACCAGGAGCTGTCTTCCATATTTCTTGGCATAGATGAGTGAGCACTTCAAGCGCTGCATCCGTTTGTTGAAACATCTCAATTGCTATTCCATTGATTCCAGGAGCCTTGTTTTTTGCTGATGCCTTCAGGGCAGCTTAGCCTTCTTCCTTCAGTACCATTGGTTCCTGATCATATGTTATCTCTTGAAATGATTGAACATTGACTAATTCTTTTTGATATAATTACTCTGTGTATTCCTTCCATCTTCTTTTGATGCTTCCTGTGTTGTTTAATATTTTCCCCCATTGAATCCTTCACTATTGCAACTCGAGGCTTGAATTTTTTCTTCAGTTCTTTCAGCTTGAGAAACACTGAGTGTGTTCTTCCCTTTTGGTTTTCTATCTCCAGCTCTTTGTACATGTCATTATAATACTTTGTCTTCTTGAACCGCCCTTTGAAATCTTCTGTTCAGTTCTTTTACTTCATCAATTCTTCTTTTGCTTTAGCTGCTCGATGCTTAAGACCAAGTTTCAGAGTCTCCTCTGACATCCATCTTTGTCTTTTCTTTCTTTCTTGCCTTTTCAATGACCTCTTGCTTTCTTCATGGATGATGTCCTTGATGCCATTCCACAACTTGTCTGGTCTTCAGTCACTAGTGTTCAATGCGGCAAATCTGTTCTTCAGATGGTCTCTAAATTCAGGTGGGATATTTTGGCTCCCATGGTCTTGCTCTAATTTTCTTCAGTTTCAGCTTGAAGTTACATATGAGCAATTGATGATCTGTTCCACAGTCACCCCCTGGCCTTGTTCTGACTGATGATATTGAGCTTTTTCATTGTTTCTTTCCACAGATGTTATCAATTTTATTTCTCTGTGTTCCATCTGTCGAGGTCTTTGTGTATAGTCGCCGTTTATGTTGGTGAAGGATGGTATTTGCAATGAAGTCATTGGTCTTGCAAAATTCTGTCATTCGATCTCCAGCATCATTTCTATCACCAAGGCCGTATTTTCCAACTACCAATCCTTCTTCTTTGTTTCCAACTTTCTCATTCCAATCGCCAGTAATTATCAATGCATCCTGATTGCATGTTCAATCAATTTCAGACTGCAGCAGCTGATAAAAGTTTTCTATTTCTTCACCTTTGGCCTTAGTGGTTGGTGTGTAAATTTGAATAATAGTTGTATTAACTAGCCTTCCTTGTAGGCTTATGGATATTATCCTATCACTGACAGCATTGTACTTCAGGATAAATCTTGAAATATTCTTTTTGACAATGCATGCAACGCCATTCCTCTTGAAGTTGTCATTCCCAGCATAGTAGGCCATATGATTGTCCGATTCTAAATGGCCAATACCAGTCCATTTCAGCTCACTAATGCCTAGGGTATCAATGTTTATGCGTTCCATTTCATTTTCAATGATTTCCAATTTTTCTAGGTTCATACTTCATACATTCCAGATTCTGATTATTAATGGATATTTGCAGCTGTTTCTTCTCATTTTGAATTGTGCTACATCAGCAAATGAGGGTCCCGAGAGCTTGACTCCATCCATGTCATCAAGGTCAACTCTACTTTGAGGAGGCAGCTCTTCCCCAGTCATCTTCTGAGTACCTTCCAACCTGGGAGGCTCATCTTGCAACACTATATCAGACAATGTTCCGCTGCTATTCATAAGATTTTCACTGGCTAATGCTTTTCAGAAGTAGACTGCCGAGTCATTCTTCCTAGTCTGTCTTAGTCTGGAAGCTCAGCTGAAACCTGTCCTCCATGGGTGACCCTGCTGGTATCTGAATACCAGTGGCATAGCTTCCAGCATCATAGCAACATGCAAGCCCCCACAGTACAACAAACTGACAGACACATGGGGGTCTGTAAAGATTACAGTCTTAGAAACTGTATAGGGAAGTTTATACCCTGTCCTACAGAGTCGCTATGAGTTGGAATAGACTTAACAGCAGTGGGTTTGGCTTTGGGTTAAAGGTTAGTTAAGGGAGGAAGAGAGTGAAGAGTGTTCCTAGAAAAAGGAACATAAATACAAAAGCCCTGTGTAGTATGGCAAAAATAAGAAACAGAGGAAAAATCAATGTGCCTAAGTAAGAGAACAGCTGAAATGAGTGCACTTAGGGAGATATGACATGGAATAAGCCTGGATTTGGTGCTGAGGCCAATTCATGAAGGGCCTTTTAAGCCAAGGTAAGAAGCTTTATCTTCGTCCTCAGGGCAATGGTAAACCATGGAAAGATTTTAAGCAAGGGAATAACATAATAAGAAATGATTTTTGAAAAATATTGTCTGACTACAGTGTGGCTAATGGCCTGAATTTCATTAAATATTATAATATTAATTTTATTCTTAAGAAGTCAAAAATTCAAAGAGATTATCAGACATAGTCATAATCATAAACCAAAAGAGAAAAACCCTGTTGTCGTTGAGTCAATTCCGACTCATAGAGACCCTACAGGAAGGATAGAATTGCCCCATAGGGCTTCCAAGGAGCAACTGGTAGATTCAAACTGCTGACCTTTTGGTTAGCAGCCAAGCTCTTAACCACTGCACCACCATCAAGGTTCCTTCATAATCATAGAGCTAATAAATGATGGTTTTGAGATGGTCCTGATCCTGTGTCCTAGCCTGGTGCTCCTCCCTTTAATACAAGTTGCCTAATGTGAAAAAAAACCCTATAGGGAAGCTTTTTTTGTTTTCATTTTACTTGGATCCACAATGAACACCCATGGAAACAGCAGTGAGGAAATCAAAAGATGCATTGCATTGGGCAATTCTGCTGCAAAAGACCTTTTTGAATTGTTAAAAAGCAAAGATGTTACCTTGAGGACTATGGTACACCTGACCCAAGCCATGGTGTTTTCAATTGCCTCACATGGATGTAAAAGCTAGACGATGAATAAGGAAGACCAAAGAAGAGTTGATGCCTTTGAATTGTGGTGTTGGCAAAGATACTGAATATACCATGGACTGCCAGAAGAATGAATAAATTTGTCTTGGAAGAAGTACAACCAGAACGCTCCTTAGAAGCAAGGATGGCGAGACTGCGTCTTACATACTTTGGACATGTTGTCAGGAGGGATCATTTCCTGGAGAAGGACATCATGCTTGGTTAAAATAAAGGGTCAATGAAAAAGAAGACCCTCAGTGAGATGGATTGACACAGTGGCTGCAATGATGGGCTAAACATAACAACGATCATGAGGATGACGCAGAACCGAGCAGTGTTTTGTTCTGTTGTACATATACCATGGACTGCCACAAGAACGAATAAATCCATCTTGGAAGAAGTACAACCAGAATGCTCCTTAGAAGCAAGGGTGGTGAGACTATGTCTCACATACTTTGGACATGTTATCGGAAGGGACCAGTCCCTGGAGAAGAACATGCTTGGTAAAGTAGAGCATCAGCGGAAAAGAGGAAGACCCTCAGTAAGGTGGATTGACACAGTGTCTGCAACAATGGGCTCAAGCATAGCAATGATTGTGAGGATGGTGCAGGACTTGGCCCTGTTTTGTTCTGTTGAGCACAGGGTCGCTATGAGTTGGAACCATCTCAACGGCACCTAACAACAACAACAATGTGAAAGAGTAAGAACACACACAGAAAGGACTTAAAGCTAAACATCAGCTGTTCAATTTGGTTGTCAGATGACACCTGAAAGAGCAGGAAAAAAAAAAGGAGTGAAAGACCAGACAGTAGAAAAAAGAAAGATCAGGTTGACAGAGACATTGATGCTAGGGCATGTAAGGAATAGTTAAAGAAACTAGGTGCATCTTTCTTAAAAGAAGAAAAACATGTAAGTGATTGAAACATGGTAATTGTCTTCAAATATTGAAGAGTTTGAATTTATTCCACATTTCTCCATAGAGTGAAACAAAGCTAATGTGGATAACATAGAGGAAAAAATTTCAGGTTTTTATAAGAATTCTCTGAGGATGAATGTTGTCAAAACCACAGTGGGGTTTCCCTGCTGTTGAAAGCATATAAGCAGAGCTGGATAACCATTTGTTAGTGCTGTTGTAGAAAAGCCGTGAGCAGAGAATTAAACTTTGTGATGTCTAAGAGTTCTTATAACACTTCAATTCTGTGGTTCTCTGATATATAAGTTCATGCAACCTTTTAAATTTGTTAAATGCAGAAAATAATCCAAATGTTAAATACCATAAATTGCCTATAATGCAGGCAAACTTGTTCATGATTCGATTTTTTTTTAAATTTAAAAATATATTCGTAAAGAAAGGTTTGTTATAATGAATAAGGCACAGTTAAAAGCCAGGTTCTAGGCAGTATGGTAAGTTACAAATACTAGCTTATATAATAAACCATCAGTCTCTTTAAAAAGCTTTCTCGAGATTTATTGATAATTAATTTTTAAAAATGGTTGTACTAGAAATTGCAGTATGTGTAAAATAAGTAGAGAATTATTATCAGGTTGTATGTCTAACTTGATCGTTGGTAGAAAATTGATGGTTCCTTTGTTAGTACAAGGTATTATTAATGTTCTGAAAACTACAGAAGGCATTGTCTATAACAAAAACAACAAGGACAAGGGACAAAAAAAAGCTGTATATGCTAATGTTTCCAAGTGAAGGATGATACCTGCATCTTCGGAGGTTAAGCTGTGATTGGGCCATGCGGCCTGTTTTACTGGCTTGATCTCAGTAAGGAATACCATCCCTTTTGATTTTGCCACTAGATGGCAGAAGTAGGCATTACTTAGGTAAGGTTTACAGTTGAAGTGCTTTGATATTTTTTATGCAATTAGATTAAAACAAAATGGGAAATTTGGATAATTTTAATAGCCCCTTGTAACAAGTTGGGAAATAGTAAAGATGGAATATATTGGTTAAAATGAGATTTTGCCATTGAATTCAATACATTTTTTTTAAGTATTCCCTTAAAATAATACTTTTCTTTATATTTAAAAAAAAAGGAAAACTTTCACAAGGAGTTTCCCCTAAGCAGATTTTAATGCATGAGTAAATATTTTAATTATTTCTTGTTATATTAATAATTGCTGCATCTTCCTAACAGTGGTCAGTGGACACATAAATAGGGATAAATTTAAAACCTTATGCAAATGTAAACAACTAAAGAAAAAAATTAAAATTATTGAGTTAAGGCATAATGATATAAAAAGGATTACAAGTTTTATAAACAGGGTACAAAGAAGCAAAAGAACCTTAATATGAAGTTATTTGACAGGCTTAATAAGTTAAAATAAATAAATGAAATTCATTCATCTAGACCCTAGAGATTTTTTAAAAAGTCATTGCAAAGGGATAACATATTTCTTCACTAAATAGTAAATGCTGTGGATGATTGAGAACTGTTTTTAAAGATCGAGGTCACTTTATCCACATTCCATATTAATTGACTTTTTTGTTCTGGTGTTTGTGTCCAGTCCTTTAAAAAGTCGACTTCCTTATATTTCATTGACTCTTCAGCCCTCTACATCTGATTTATCATTCTCCCTGTGACAAAGAAAATATTCGTATCTTGTATGCTTGCCTGGTTAGAGTTGTTATGGACAACCTCCTTCACTGCCAGCCTAACAGACTATTTCTATCTTAAACTCTCATTTGCATATGACAAAACTGTGTTTTTCTTCTTATAAATTGATATTTCATTGACTTCTACGATACTGCACTACCCAGTGTTCTTCTTTGCATTCTTGCCATTACCTTTCAGTCTACTTTGGGGGATTCTTGTCCTGTACTTCACTTGTAGGTGTTAGAGATTATAGAGCCACTAGATTTCACTCTTAACAACGTTTCCTAGGTAGTGTCATTCATTCCCTCACTTCCAAATACTATCTCTGTGTGGAAGCTTCTCAAACGCCTGTCCCAGCTCAGTTCTCTCCACTGGGCTCCAGACTTATGTATCCAACTGCTGACTTGAACTCTCCACTTGAATTTGAGATTTAAATGAAAGAGTCTTGACTCTGGGTTTATAATATATATTTATAATGTATCATAAGAGTATATTAATTTGGTATCTTACTAACCACAAAAGGTAGACTTCCAATTTTAGAATGAAATTGAAGAGAATACATTAGAAAATAGAACATCATCAACCTTAAAATCATTACACTGAAAAACTTAAGGAGCTAAAATACATACTGTTCTATTTGAAAATGTCAAGAAAACAAGTGTTCCAACAGATCAGAGTGCTATCAAGCGGTAAAACAGCAAACAGTGGGATCAGATCTACTTGAGGGCGTTTAGGGAAGGCAGTCTAGAAAAAGTTGGCATTCAGGGGGGAAAGGTCCTATAGTGGGGTGAGTTGCCTTAATAAGTAAGCTATGATTCCAGAAAGCCATAGAAAATGGAATGTCTGTGAGGAATGAAGAGTTTGGGGTCTGGTAAAAGCTTTACCTTGTAACAGCTGATGAGGCTACAGTTTAAGAAATCAAATTTTGATGATTGTTTAAAAAATTGAAATACATGTAAGCTAATAGAAAAAAATTACTATTAAATGTACACATTAGTCTCAAAATCTGGAATAAAAATATTTTAAAAAAACTACATTTTCCTCCATGAATGTTCAGTAATTAAAACTGTATAGAATACCTTATGAAACCAATGTGGGCAAATTATGAATCTCCTCTGTAAAATAGGGACACCGAAGCACATCTGAAATGATTACTCTGTGGATCAAATAAGAAAGGATATAAAAAGCCATTATTTCAGTGTCTGACACAGTGTGATCATTCAGCAAACTTCTGCTGTTTCACCTGCAGCAAAAGGGAAACACAGAAGAAAATCTCCCTAGGGACCAAGTAAATTAAGACGTCTGTGTGAACGCCCCCAACCAATCCTTGTGAGTTGCTGAAAGTCAGTATTAATAATGAAAATCATTCGGTTTCTGTTAGTGAGTATGTGATGTGTGGCTATTTATATGTAAATTATTACCTATTCTTTAAAAGATATTTATTAAAATATCGTTTTCCCTTAAACAGAAATGGTAAATGAGGTCAGTACCTTATCATAAAAATATATTGTGCTTACAATTAGGTGCGATACAATAGCACGTGGCAAGAGGACATCTGTTAGTCAGTCAGTCAATGATCATGCCTCAATCGAACATCTACTCTAAGGCTAAATAACGTTTCTGAATTAACTAATGTTTATCGGAGCTGACTAGTGATTTGTCTGCTAGTGATCTAGTAATTCATTCTCTATTTGTTTTACTTTATTAAAAATATCTTTTGGCTTTTCAAGTAGTAGATTGTATTATAACTTCATTTATTTCATAAAAACATCTTAATGTGCCTCGCAATTCAGTTCTCATAAAACTGTAAATATGTATATATGGTAATTTTATTTTAGTTTCATTTGTGATTAATACTATAATTTGTAACTTTAATATCATGATATTGCTCTTTAAGACCTTATCGGTTTCCATTTTTTACCAAGAAGTTATTGTAATTTACTATTTTAAAGCATAAAATCATTGCTGACTGTATACTTAAATTTAAATGTCCTGTGCACTAATAAAAAGTCATTACACTCTTTTCTATTTTGTTTTTTCTTTTGAGGAGTAAAGTAATATATATGCATATATTGTATAAATTTTGTATTTTATTTAGTATTTTTTACTTACTTAACATTTGTTTATTTAAATATCTTATTATTATTAGTGAAGCAAGATATGTACATTTTAGAAAATAAAGTACAGAGATGGAAAAGCAATGTAATTAAAATATCATATTTTTACAACCCCAGAATTATTAATGTTAATACATTAATAGATATGTGTGTGAGAAATGTGATTCTATATCCATGCTGTTTGCATTTTAGTAAATGCTAATATGATCTAGGAGCCCTGGTGGCACAGCGGTTAAGAGCTCAGGCTGCTAACCAAAAGGCTGGCAGTTTGAATCCACCAGCTGCTCCTTGGAAACCCTATGGGGCAGTTCTGCTCTGTCCTATAGGGTTGCTATGAGTCAGAATCGACTCAAGGGCAATGAGTTTTTTTTTTTAATATGATTTAATATACAAATCATATTCAAAATCCTTCACTTTTTACCCAAAATAAGTCATAAAGAACTTATTTGTTCAAATGAGAATATAATTAAAAAAAAAAAAAGATTTCATCTGATTGTTATGGCTCCTGTGTGTCTTTTATTCTAGCATATTCCCTTTCTTCATGACACTGAATTCACGAAGAATCTAGGCTAGTTTTCCTGTACTTCAGTTCTGATAAATGGTTTCAAAAAATACTAAAGTTAAAACCACATAGCCTACATCCTTATCATAAGTAAGAAAAAGTAACTGTAAGATAGAGTGACCAAACTATTATTAATCTCACCCACAAGTAGGATATTTATAAACGGCTTTGAAAATTTATTTCTACTTATGGCAGTAATACCTATACTGTAGAGGTATACCTTAATTTACCAAATAACATCTCAGGACTATAGATAGACTTGATCCAAAGTGTATTATTTAATAAATTATTCGTAAGTAATTGACAATCAATTCTTAAACAATTCATAAATTTGTTTGAAGTGAGAATTCTTGGTTTATATTGAAAGGTGATTTATACTGAAAGACGTGTTAACTTAGGTGTGCCGGTACTTTATATTTTCTGTTCTTTATTTCACTGGCTTGGCATGGGAAAGTGAGCCAAGAACAATACCTCATAAGGTTAGCAGGTGATCTATGACATGTCTTGGTGCCAAACGTTCTGCCCAAATGAAAACAAGCTGCAGCAAAGATTCACTTTGAATTTGAATCAAGAACATAGAAAGAATGAGACATTAAGCAGTAAGATCTGCAGCTTTAAAGTCATGAATTAATTTGCTAACGAGGCCATGTATGAGGCAGTTATGAGTGAGGCTGTACCTACAAGGAACAGTAGTGTTAAACTGATTACCTACTATGTGCCAAATATGGTTCTGACCTCAATAAAGCAATAACAAGACAAAAATTATGGTAAATAGCAAAAAACAAGACACATAAGGTGGCTGCAGTCATGCAATGTACAAATAAATGGGGACATAGAGACAAATAAATAAGCAAACAAATATATATATACAGGATAATTTCAAGTGGATATAAGTATTATGAAATTAATAAAACAAGTAATGTGCTGGGGTAGGGGACAGCATTAGATTCTATGGCAGAGCATTTTAGGGAGAAGGAAGAAGTGCCAAGGCTGAGGCAAATGCTAGAAAAGGAAAAGAGTGTGTGGCTAGGGTATTGTAAGAGGTGGTCAGAGAAGTGGGAAGAGACCAGATGTTTTGGGATGAGTTCCAAAGAAAAGCCAGTAAAGACTTTTAAGGAGAAGAATAACATGACATAATATATGATTAGCTGTTGTATAGATGGTGGGATAGCAGGCCAAAAGATAGGAGGACAGTTAGGTGAGGAACAAAAGAGAGTGATGGATTTTTTTTTTTCTTTCTTTTTTTGAAGTGTCCAGATGGGGAAAATACGAGAGATTATAAGTATTTAGAGGGAATGATTATTGTTACTAGTTGCCGTTGAGTTGGCTTCAACTCATGGGGACCCCATCTACAACAGAACTAAACGTTGCCTGATCCTGTGCCATCAACATAGTCATTGGTATGCTTGAGTCCATTATTGCAGCCACTATGTATTTTGACTGCCTTCCAAACTAGAGGGCTTATCTTCCAGCCTATATTGGGCAATATTTTGTTGTGATCATTGAGTTTTTACTGGCTAATTTTTGAAAGTAATTTGCCAGGCCTTTTTTCCTAATCTGTCTTGGTCTGGAAGCTCCACTGAAATCTGTCTACCATGGGTTAACTTGTTGTTGTTTGAAATACCTGTGGCATAGCTTCTAGCATATTTTCGAGCTAGTACAGAATGACAGATTGTCACATTGGTAGCATGATAGGGTTCAAGCAATGCTGTTTTACCATTTTAAAATTTAAAAAGTTTTAAGCATGTGTATGTGCAAAGATAAAGGATAATTTTGAGGAGAGATTAAAGAAACAGAAACGTGAGTACTGATTTTGAAGTGCCAAGAGATAAAGTCCAGGAGATTTAACTCTTGTCATGCCAGATGGATCTCACCTGGGCTGTCTCAAGTTATGAAAGAAATCAGGACAAATAACACAACATCATAGGTTAATAGTAGAGCCTTTATTAGAGAAAGGAAAATCTCACATGGCTGGGATGGGCCAGATAGAGATGTAGACAGTCCTCTAGTGTCCAGATAATTCCACAGAGTGGCATGCCAGGAACAAGACATATGCTGAACATGGCATGATTTCCATTCCAGTGGAAACTCTTCACTTCTGGGTGTCTCTCTATTAACAGAACAACCATGAGAAATGCCCTCCTCAGTAGGGGAATACATTACTTTTTGGCATAAGGCAATCTTGATTTGGGGTGCCAGCCAATTATTAGCAATTCTCTGGGAAATCGGCATGCTCTACGCTTGAGGAAACAGGGGTTTGACGAATTCTGCAGTCCATCCAGCCTGGAGAAGGAAGCCCATGTTTCTATGAGAAACTGAACATGGGTGTGTGCTTAGAGCTGAAAGAAGGAAGGGCCCTCCCAAGTCCTAGCAAGCTCATTGTACATGCAACGTAGGATAAGCACCTAAATTTGTTTTTGGTTAGTTCTGCTACTAGTATAACAACTTTGAACAAAGGAAGAGTCATCCAAGAGTAGAGAGAAGAAGTGATTATATAAAAGTTAAGGTGTTTTCATGTCAAGAGGACAGGGAAATAGAAATTCTTTATGCAACCGATGCTCTCAATTTTCTCAGTGAAGTGGGTTGTTGTCTTTGTTAGTAGCCCTGGAGTTGGCTCTGACTTATGGTGAGTGTCTTAGTTATTTAGTGCTGCTGTAATAGAAATACCACAAGTGGATGGCTTTAACACAGAGAAATTTATTCTGTCACAGTCTAGGAGCCTAGAAGTTCAAATTCAGGTCTTTCTCTGTTGGCTATGGAGGAAGGTCCTTATCATTAGTCTTCTCCTGGACTAGGAGCTTCTCAGTGCAGGGATCCTGGGTCCAAAGGAGACGTTCTTCTCTTGACACTACTTTTTTGGTGGTAGGAGGTCCCCATGTCTCTCTGGCCATTTCTCTTTTATATCTCAAAAGAGATTTGCTTAAGACATAACCTAATCCTGTAGATTGAGTCTTACCTCATTAACGTAACTGCCACTAATCCCACCTTATTAACATCACAGAGGTAGAATTTACAACACATAGGAAAATCACATCAGATGACAAAATGGTGGCCAATCACATAATACTGGGAATCATGGACTGGCCAAATTGACACATACTTTTGGGGGACACAATTCAATCTATTACAGTGACTTTATGTATAACAGAACAAAATGTTGCTTAGTTCTGTACCATCTTCATAAGGGTTAGTATGTCTGAGTCCATCATTGTAGCTATTATGTCAATTGCAAAGTTGTTTGATGAGAATGGGAAGATTTGTGTTGAGGCCTTGAGAAACATAATGAAGGTTTAAAATTATCAATAAGGAAAGGAGGGAAGCTAAGAACAGGGGAAAAATTGACAAGCAGTGCTAAGGGCTCAACTGATGTTTGGTTATGAATTTTAATGCTCCTGACTTGCGTGTGTGTGTGTGTGTGTGTGTGTGTGATTCTTGCACAATATTTAGCCTCTGTTCATGGAAACTAGATGGATGGATTATAAAACCGATCCATATTAAGAATTTTTCTAAGTGTACAGGATTGAAGAATGGGATGATGGTAAGAGATTAGGTCACATGATAAACAATGCATCATGACATCCAAACCTAGTAAGAAAGGAATAGAATCCATCATAGGACTGATAGATTAAGACAAAAGGGATTCATTATGAAGCTAATATCTCTATTTCAGAAGCCCCATGGATCATAGGCGTGAGAACATGAAAGTTGAAGTCTTTTGTCAGACTATGAAGTTCTGGTGTTTCTATATTTTTAGGTAGAGCTATTTAAGATGATCAAAAGAGCTAGAATATAACATAGATATTTTGTTGCCAAGGTGGTTGAGAGTACCATCGGCATTAGGAAGGTTCAGGCTTTTTGAATTTAGGGTATCGTGTAGGTCATTTGGGAAACCCTGGTGGCATAGTGGTTAAGTGCTATGGCTACTAACCAAAGCGTCGGCAGTTCAAATCTGCCAGACGCTCCTTGGAAACTCTATGGGGCAGTTCTACTCTGTCCTATAGGGTCACTATGAGTCAGAATCAACTCGACAGCACTGGGTTTGGTTTTTCGTTTTGGTATAGGTCATTTAGGTGAATTCAGAAGGCTTTTATAATATTGTAATAGGAGTTCTGATAAAGAATGTGAAATCCCCTAATTTTTAGCAAATTAAAGGATTTATAGGTAATTCAGTTGATGAAAGCGACAAGGAAGAAGAGTCCATATGGCACATGGCATGAGCCTTCAAAAAAGATCAACTATTATAAGAGATGACAGTTATCCAAGAAAATGTTGTCACACTCCTCTTCCCTTCATTCTCAGAAAGGTTAAAATGTGGGGACATGTTGTTGCTTCCACAAGGAAGGACAAATCTCAGTTCAGACCAACAGATGGGGAGAGTTTAAAGCTATAGGGGACACATCATAAGAAATTGAGAGAAGGGAGCCAATGTAACCAGAAGGACAAGGGGCAAAAAATGTATCAAAGGCATGAGAGTTTTAGAGAAATGCTTTCCTTCAGTTTCATGGTAGAGAATTACTGGGATTGGAAGTACAACAAATTATACTTAGCTTCAAATATTCCAATTTAGATAGAAGTAGAACTGACTGAGGGTAACAGACAATGTCTGGCCTTGTATTACAGATATGGAGAAGACAGGATTTCAAGGTTGTGGAAGAGGCTAGTTTTGCAGAATTGTTATTGATTTGGAACAATAATGACAAAGACTACTACTGTGAAGATTGTGGAGCAAATGTTTGATTCTTTTTCTGGACCCAAACTGGTTTATAGTATAGAGAAAAAAAGGAAGTAGCAATGGAACTGGACCATTCTGGAAATCTTGTTTTCATATTAACTTTTGTTATATATGAAAGGTAAACATTAGTTAATATGCACACTTACAAGAAAAATAAAACAAGCAATAATATTCAATTTTTACATTTCTGCTTACTTTTGAACAAAGTCTTCTGTCTAATTTAATAGTGGGAATGGGCCACTCAGTATACTTCTTGGAAATGTAAAACCTCTTTTATTTGCTAATGACTGCAATTAAAGGCCATGTTTTCTAAAAGACCAACAATTAGATTTCATAGTAAACATACCACAGTAATCATTAGCTACGACAGATAAAGCAGGGGCAAGATGAGGGTTTGCTCCCTTTTGTTTTTTGTGTTTTGCCCTCTCTTTTAGAAAACTCTATGCCATGTGTCTGTGCATGTGTATATGTGTGTGCATTTTACACATAATATGGTTGTGGTAGGAAAAGAGTGTTAGGCTTTCAAGCTAGCTTCGCTCTTCTTTTGCTTTCTCTTTCTCTTCCTTCCAACTTTTTTCCACATCTCTGTATACTTTACTGCCAACAGGCAAGAGGATGAGATGAAAAGTATGAGAGAGAACAGTCAGAAAAGGATGAGGGGAAGGTGTTCCAACTTTTTGCTGAGAGGAAAATGCAATCCCTGGCACATAGTCGGGCAGGTGATTGAAAAGTGACATTACTTTTTACTGATAGTTTATACGTTTTCTTTACTATCCTGACATAAAAAACAACTAACTATCGGTAAACTTACCCAGGGGTAACTTTAATATAATAGGCAACGGGAAAAATCAGGCACTGAGTGGCCCATCCTAGAAGTTGCATTGAGTTGGATAGACAACACGAGCTCAACTCTAGGCTCCTGGAAAGGAAGTTTTGGCAAGCAGATAGTACAGAGAGAGATGAAACGTGGGGATTTTCAACAAAAGCTAATATGGGCATAACAACAAGAGTCAGAATCACAGTGAAGGGAAGATAGCGAATTAGAAACAGAGGAGTTCCAAACTGCCAGGCAAATAGTTTACCCTTGTTGCAGGAAAACAATCAACAAACCCTAGTATTTCAGAATACTGTTAGGAAAATGTAGGTAATAGAGTGAGAAAGATTAGGTTCCTTGGCACTTTATCAAGCCAAGACACAGGGGAAGAAGAGAAGGACAGAGTGATTACAAGTATGCAATAACTTGGGAAGATGTCTGTTTGGTAGAACTTGGACTCTGGAGTAGAGCAAAGTTGTAAGAACAATATTATACTGAATTCCCTCTGCAAATGAAACCAGAATGTGGCTAAGAAAGATATTTGTCTCTGATCTCAAACAGGACTAAGTCTGCATCTAGGAATTAAGAGACTCAGCTCTAGGAAATGGACAAAGATGTTGTTGTTGTTGTTAGGTGCCATAGAGTTGGTTCCAACTCATAGCAACCCAGTGTACAACAGAGCGAAACACTGCCCAGTCCTGTGCCATTCTCACAATTGTTGTTATGCTTAAGCCAATTGTTGCATCCATCTCGTTGAGGGTCTTCCTCTTTTTTGCTGACCCTCTGCTTTACCAAGCATGATGTTCTTCTCCAGGGACTGAGCCCTCCTGATAACATGTCCAAAGTATATGAGACATAGTCTCACCATCCTTTCTTCTAAGGAGCATTCTGGTTGTACTTCTTCTGAGACAGATTTGTTAGTTCTTTTGACATTCCACAGTATGTTCAATATTCTTCGCCAACACCACAATTCAAAGACGTCACTTCTTCTTTGGTCTTACTTATTCATTGTCCAGCTTTTGTATGCATATGAGGCGATTGAAAACACCATGGCTTGGGTAAGTCACACCTTAGTATTCAAGGTGACATCTTTGCTTTTCAACACTTTAAAGAGGTCTTTTGCAGCAGATTTGCCCAATGCAATGTCTTCTGATTTCTTGACTGTTGCTTCCATGGCTGTTGATTGTGGATCCAAGTAAAATGAAATCCTTGTCAACTTCAATGTTTTCTCCATTTATCATGATGTTGCTTATGGGTCCAGTTGTGAGAATTTTTGTTTCCTTTATGTTGAGGTGTAATCTATACTGAAGGATGTCATCTTTCTTGTTCATCAGTAAGTGCTTCAAGACCTCTTCACTTTCAGCAAGCAAGGTTGTGTCATCTACAGATCCTTCTTTGTTGCCAACTTTCACATTCTGATCACCAGTAATTATCAGTGCATCTCGATTACATGTTTGATCAATTTCAGACTGAAGAAATTAGTAAAAATCTTGAATTTCTTCTTCTTTGGCATTAGTGGTTGGTGCATAAATTCTATGCTAGGAGGAAAAAAAAAAACCCTAGCAGTGTCCTGGAGTAAAAATGTACTGTAAGTTGCAATCTGTTCCCCACTTCCAATCCCCTGCACTGTCCTGTCCCCTTCTACTCGAAGTAAACACATATCTGCTACCATTTAATTGTTGTCCAGTAGTTGAAAGAATTCTTGTTCTCTCAAACACTATTTTAGTTACTTTTTTTTCTCTTTTTAAAAAAACAGCTTTATTGAAATATAATTCAAATACCATACAATTTGTCCATTTAAAGTATCCAAATAGCCTGTGATATAGTCACAGAGTTGTGCATCTGTCATCACAATCAATTTTAGAACATTTTCATCGCCCCCAGAAAGAAACCTCTGTATACATTAGCAGTCATTCCTCATTCTCCCCTAATCCTTCCCCCAGTCCTATGCAACCACTACTCTACTTTCTGTCTCTAGGGATTTGCCTATTCTGTACACTTTACATAAATGGAATCATACAAAATGGAAGTTTTATGACTGGCTTCTTTCACTTAGCATAATGTATTTAAGGCCCATCCATGTTGTAGCATGTATCAGTACATCATTCCTTTTTACTGCCAAATAATATTCCATTGATATACCACACTTTATTTTATCCATTCATTAGTTGATGTACATTTGGGTTGTTTCTACATCCAACATTTTAAATTGTAGCCAATCTAATAGGTGTGCGGTGATAATCTCATTATTGTTTTAATTTGTTTTTCTCTAATGACTGATAATGTTGTATTTCTGAAAAATTCTTTATTTCACATAGGTTTTTTTTTTTTTTATTAACCTTTATTGAGCTTCAAGTGAACGTTTACAAATCAAGTCAGTCTGTCACATATAAGTTAATATACATCTTACTCCTTACTCCCACTTGCTCTCCCCCTAATGAGTCAGCCCTTCTAGTCTCTCCTTTCGTGACAATTTTGCCAGCTTCCAACTCTCTCTATCCTCCCATCCCCCCTCCAGACAGGAGATGCCAACACAGTCTCAAGTGTCCACCTGATATAATTAGCTCACTCTTCATCAGCATCTCTCTCCCACCCACTGTCCAGTCCCTTTCATGTCTGATGAATTGTCTTCGGGGATGGTTCCCGTCTTGTGCCAACAGAAGGTTTGGGGACCACGACTGCTGGGATTCCTCTAGTCACATCCAGACCATTAAGTCTGGTCTTTTTATGAGAATTTGGGGTCTGCATCCCACTGATCTCCTGCTCCCTCAGGGGTTGTCTATTGTGTTACCTGTGAGGGCAGTCATCCATTGTGGCCGGGCACCAACTAGTTCTTCTGGTCTCAGGATAATGTAGGTCTCTAGTTCATGTGGCCCTTTCTGTCTCTTGGGCTCTTAGTTGTCATGTGACCTTGGTGTTCTTCATTCTCCTTTGCTCCAGGTGGGTTGAGACCAATCGATGCATCTTAGATGGCCGCTTGTTAGCTTTTAAGACCCCAGACGTCACATTTCAAAGTGGGATGCAGAATGTTTTCATAATAGAATTATTTTGCCGATTGACTTAGAAGTCCCCTTAAACCATGGTTCCCAAACCCCCGCCCTTGCTCCGCTGACCTTTGAAGTATTCAGTTTATCCCGGAAACTTCTTTGCTTTTGGTCTAGTCCAGTCCAGTTGAGCTGACCTTCCATGTATTGAGTGTTGTCCTTCCCTTCACCTAAAGCAGTTCTTATCAGCTAATTAATCAGTAAAAAACCCCTCCCTCCCTCCCTCCCTCCCCTCCTCATAACCACAAAAGTATGCGTTCTTCTCAGTTTATACTATTTCTCAAGATCTTATAATAGTGGTCTTATACAATATTTGTCCTTTTGCCTCTGACTGATTTCGCCCAGCATAATGCCTTCCAGGTTCCTCCATGTTATGAAATGTTTGACAGATTCGTCACTGTTCTTTATCGATGCGTAGTATTCCATTGTGTGAATATACCACAATTTATTTACCCATTCATCCGTAGATGGACACCTTGCTTCCTTCCAGCTTTTTGCTATTGTAAACAGAGCTGCAATAAACATGGGTGTGCATATATCTGTTTGTGTGAAGGCTCTTGTATCTCTAGGGTATGTTCCGAGGAGTGGGATTTCTGGGTTGTGTGGTAGTTCTATTTCTAACTGTTTAAGATAACGCCAGATATATTTCCAAAGTGGTTGTACCATTTTACATTCCCACCAGCAGTGTATAAGAGTTCCAATCTCTCCGCAGCCTCTCCAACATTTATTATTTTCTGTTTTTTGGATTAATGCCAGCCTTGTTGGAGTGAGACGGAATCTTATCGTAGTTTTAATCTGCATTTCTCTAATGGCTAACGATAGAGAGCATTTTCTCATGTATCTGTTAGCTGCCTGAATATCTTCTTTAGTGAAGTGTGTGTTCATATCCTTTGCCCACTTCTTGATTGGGTTGTTTGTTTTTGTGGTTGAGTTTTGACAGAATCATGTACATTTTAGAGATCAGGCGCTGGTCGGCGATGTCATAGCTGAAAATTCTTTCCCAGTCTGTAGGTGGTCTTTTTACTCTTTTGTTGAAGTCTTTAGATGAGCATAGGTGTTTGATTTTTAGGAGCTCCCAGTTATCGGGTTTCTCTTCGTCGTTTTTGGTAATGTTTTGTATTCTGTTTATGCCTTGTGTTAGGGCTCCTAGGGTTGTCCCAATTTTTTCTTCCATGATCTTTATCGTTTTAGTCTTTATGTTTAGGTCTTTGATCCACTTGGAGTTAGTTTTTGTGCATGGTGTGAGGTATGGGTCCTGTTTCATTTTTTTGCAAATGGATATCCAGTTATGCCAGCACCATTTGTTAAAAAGACTATCTTTTCCCCAATTAACTGTCACTGGGCCTTTGTCAAATATCAGCTGCTCATACGTGGATGGATTTAAATCTGGGTTCTCAATTCTGTTCCATTGGTCTATGTGCCTGTTGTTGTACCAGTACCAGGCTGTTTTGACTACTGTGGCTGTATAATAGGTTCTGAAATCAGGTAGAGTGAGGCCTCCCACTTTCTTCTTCTTTTTCAGTAATGCTTTGCTTATCCGAGGCTTCTTTCCCTTCCATATGAAATTGGTGATTTGTTTCTCTATCACCTTAAAAAATGACATTGGAATTTGGATCGGAAGTGCATTGTATGTATAGATGGCTTTTGGTAGAATAGACATTTTTACTATGTTAAGTCTTCCTATCCATGAGCAAGGTATGTTTTTCCACTTAAGTATGTCCTTTTTAATTTCTTGTAGTAGAGCTTTGTAGTTTTCTTTGTATAGGTCTTTTATATCCTTGGTAAGATTTATTCCTAAGTATTTTATCTTCTTGGGGGCTACTGGGAATGGTATTGATTTGGTTATCTCCTCTTCGATGTCCTTTTTGTTGATGTAGAGGAATCCAAGTGATTTTTGTATGTTTATTTTATAACTTGAGACTCTTCCAAACTCTTCTATTAGTTTCAGTAGTTTTCTGGAGGATTCCTTAGGGTTTTCTGTGTATAAGATCATGTCATCTGCAAATAGAGATAATTTTACTTCCTCCCTGCCAATCCGGATGCCTTTTATTTCTTTGTCTAGCCTAATTGCCCTGGCTAGGACTTCTAGCACGATGTTGAATAAGAGCGGTGATAAAGGGCATCCTTGTCTGGTTCCCGTTCTCAAGGGAAATGCTTTCAGGCTCTCTCCATTTAGAGTGATGTTGGCTGTTGGCTTTGCATAGATGCCCTTTATTATGTTGAGGAATTTTCCTTCAATTCCTATTTTGGTGAGAGTTTTTATCATAAATGGGTGTTGGACTTTGTCAAATGCCTTTTCTGCATCAATTGATAAGATCATGTGGTTTTTGTCTTTTGTTTTATTTATGTGGTGGATTACATTAATGGTTTTTCTGATATTAAACCAGCCTTGCATACCTGGTATAAATCCCACTTGATCGTGGTGAATTATTTTTTTGATATGTCGTTGAATTCTATTGGCTAGAATTTTGTTGAGGATTTTTGCATCTATGTTCACGAGGGATATAAGTCTGTAATTTTCTTTTTTTGTAATTTCTTTACCTGGTTTTGGTATCAGGGAGATGGTGGCTTCATAGAATGAGTTGGGTAGTATTCTGTCATTTTCTATGCTTTGAAATACCTGCAGTAGTAGTGGGGTTAACTCTTCTCTGAAAGTTTGGTAGAACTCTGCAGTGAAGCCGTCTGGGCCAGGGCTTTTTTTTTGTTGGGAGTTTTTTGATTACCGTTTCAATCTCTTTTTTTGTTATGGGTCTATTTAGTTGTTCTACTTCTGATTGTGTTAGTTTAGGTCGGTAGTGTTTTTCCAGGAATTCATCCATTTCTTCTAGGTTTGCAAATTTGTTAGAGTACAATTTTTCATAATAATCGGATATGATTCTTTTAATTTCAGTTGGTTCTGTTGTGATGTGGTCCTTCTCGTTTCTTATTCGGGTTATTTGTTTCCTTTCCTGTATTTCTTTAGTTAGTCTAGCCAATGGTTTATGAATTTTGTTAATTTTTTCAAAGAACCAGCTTTTGGCTTTGTTAATTCTTTCCATTGTTTTTCTGTTCTCTAATTCATTTAGTTCAGCTCTAATTTTTATTATTTGTTTTCTTCTGGTGCCTGATGGATTCTTTTGTTGCTCACTTTCTATTTGTTCAAGTTGTCGGGACAGTTCTCTGATTTTGGCTCTTTCTTCTTTTTGTATGTGTGCATTTATCGATATAAATTGACCTCTGAGCACTGCTTTTGCTGTGTCCCAGAGGTTTTGATAGGAAGTATTTTCATTCTCGTTGCAGTCTATGAATTTCCTTATTCCCTCCTTGATGTCTTCTAAAACCCAGTCTTTTTTCAGGAGGGTATTGTTCATTTTCCAAGTATTTGATTTCTTTTCCCTAGTTTTTCTGTTATTGATTTCTAGTTTTATTGCCTTGTCGTCTGAGAAGATGCTTTGTAATATTTCGATGTTTTGGATTCTGCAAAGGTTTGTTTTATGACCTAATATGTGGTCTATTCTAGAGAATGTTCCATGTGTGCTAGAAAAAAAAGTATACTTTGCAGCAGTTGGGTGGAGAGTTCTGTATAAGTCAATGAGGTCAAGTTGGTTGATTGTTGTAATTAGGTCTTCCGTGTCTTTATTGAACTTCTTACTGGATGTCCTGTCCTTCTCCGAAAGTGGTGTGTTGAAGTCTCCTACTATAATTGTGGCGGTATCTATCTCGCTTTTCAATTCTGTTAAAATTTGATTTATGTATCTGGCAGCCCTGTCATTGGGTGCATAAATATTTAATATGGTTATGTCTTCCTGATCAATTGTCCCTTTTATCATTATGTACTGTCCTTCTTTATCCTTTGTGGTGGATTTAAGTCTAAAGTCTATTTTGTCAGAAATTAATATTGCTACTCCTCTTCTTTTTTGCTTATTGTTTGCTTGATATATTTTTTTCCATCCTTTGAGTTTTTGTTTGTTTGTGTCTCTAAGTCTAAGGTGTGTCTCTTGTAGGCAGCATATAGACGGATCGTGTTTCTTTATCCAGTCCGAGACTCTCTGTCTCTTTATTGGTGCATTTAGTCCATTTACATTCAGCATAATTATAGATAAATAAGTGTTTAGTGTTGTCATTTTGATGCCTTTTTATGTGTGTGGTTGACCATTTCATTTTTCCACATACTTTTTTGTGCTGAGACGTTTTTCTTAGTAAATTGTGAGATCCTCATTTTCGTAGTGTTTGACTTTATGTTTTTTGAGTCGTTACGTTTTTCTTGGCTTTTATCTTGAGTTATGGAGTTGTTATACCTCTTTGTGCTTACCTTATTATTTACCCCTATTTTTCTAAGTAAAAACCTAACTTGTATTGTTCTGTATCGCCTTGTATCACTCTTCATATGGCAGTTCTATGCCTCCTGTATTTAGTCCCTCTTTTTGATTATTGTGATCTTTTACATATTGACTTCAGTGATTCTCTGTTATGAGCATTTTTTTTTTTAATTAATCTTAATTTGTTTTTCTGATTTCCCTATTTGAGTTGATATCAGGATGTTCTGTTTTGTGACCTTGTGTTGTGCTGGTATCTGATATTATTGGTTTTCTGACCAAACAATATCCTTTAGTATTTCTTGTAGCTTTGGTTTGGTTTTTGCAAATTCTCTAAACTTGTGTTTATCTGTAAATATCTTAATTTCGTCTTCATATCTGAGAGAGAGTTTTGCTGGATATATGATCCTTGGTTGGTAGTTTTTCTCCTTCAGTGCTCTGTATATGTCGTCCCATTCCCTTCTTGCCTGCATGGTTTCTGCTGAGTAGTCTGAACTTATTCTTATTGATTCTCCCTTGAAGGAAACCTTTCTTTTCTCCCTGGCTGCTTTTGAAATTTTCTCTTTATCTTTGGTTTTGGCGAGTTTGATGATAATATGTCTTGGTGTTTTTCTTTTTGGATCAATCTTAAGTGGGGTTCGATGAGCATCTTGGATAGATATCCTTTCATCTTTCATGATGTCAGGGAAGTTTTCTGTCAGCAGATCTCCAACTATTTTCTCTGTGTTTTCTGTCCTCCCTCCCTGTTCTCGGACTCCAATCGCACGCAAGTTATCCTTCTTGATAGAGTCCCACATGATTCTTAGGGTTTCTTCATTTTTTTTAATTCTTTTATCTGATTTTTTTTTCAGCTATGTTGGTGTTAATTCCCTGGTCCTCCGATGTCCCGGTCTGTATTCTAATTGCTCGAGTCTGCTCCTCTGACTTCCTATTGTGTTGCCTAATTCTGTAATTTTATTGTTAATCTTTTGGATTTCCACATGCTGTCTCTCTATGGATTCTTGCAACTTATTAATTTTTCCACTATGTTCTTGAATAATCTTTTTGAGTTCTTTAACTGTTTTATCAGTGTGTTCCTTGGCTTTTCCTGCAGTTTGCCTTATTTTGTTTCTGATGTCTTGAAGCATTCTGTAAATTAGTTTTCTATATTCTTATCTGATAATTCCAGGATTGTGTCTTCATTTGGGAAAGATTTTGATTCTTTTGTTTGGGGGGTTGTAGAAGCTGTCATGGTCTGCTTCTTTATGTGGTTTGATATGGACTGCTGTCTCCGAGCCATCACTGGGAAACTAGTTTTTCCTGAAAATCCGCTAAAAAAAAATGCAGTCAGATCCCTATCGGAACTGCCTTTGGATTATAACCGCCACCTTGTTCCCTGTAAGGATGAAAGTCTGAGATTTGGATCATATATGCTTGGCTGTAGCTGGTTCTGTGTTTTTAGTCCAATTAGGGGTGGATTTTTGGTCCCTGGGTTTTTTGTGGTTCCTTCTCTCAGGCCGGAAGAGTGGGTTAGGAAAAGACCTAAAGAAAGAAAAAAAGGGGGGGAAAGCAAAGCCGCCATGGAGCCGGAACCGTTCTCCTTCTGGCTCAGGAAATTCCAATGTTAATGCAGCCGCCTGGGGAGGGTGGGGGAGGGATAAGAGAGATAGGAGAGTAGCACCTCAGAATATAGCCAGAGTTGCTTGTCTTGCTTGGAGTGACTATTTTATCTGAGATTCCTGAGGGGCGTGTCGCCTGTGTGTGCTGGCTGTGTGGAGATTGCCCCCGGGGATCTGGCTCACTGAAGCCGCAGTTAGATCCTCCACTGCCAGTCCCACGGCCAGTGTCAAGGTTCCCCTGCTGGGACGGTGCACTCCCGACTCCAAAATCAGTCACTGCCTCCCGGGGACTTCTCGTCCTGCTAGCCACGTCGCTGTGCTGCCCTCGCGGCTGGGCCCCCTCCCGGGGTTAGTTCAGGGAAGTGGAGCTGCTCCCTGTGCTTGCGCCCTGACAGCGCCCAGTCAAAAGCCTGGCGGCAAGATTCCCTGGCTGGGATGCTGCACTCCCAGCTCCAAGACCAGTCACTGCCTCCCGGGGACTTCTCCCACCGGCTGCATTGCCACGCCGCCTGCGTGGACCGGCTGGGCCCCCTCCTGGGGTGAGTTCAGGGGGGTAGGGCTGCGCCACTTGTTTGCGCCGTCAGCTCCCCTGGGCCCTGCCCTAAATTGGGCGCCAAGGTTACCTGACTGGGACGCTGGCTCCAGGCTTCGAAAAGAATCACTGCTTCCCCCTATTTGTTCGTTTTCTGTCTCTAAATCTGTGTTTGTTGTTCAAGGTTCGTAGATTGTTATGTATGTGATTGATTCACTTGTTTTTCCGAGTCTTTGTTGCAAGAGGGATCCGAGGTAGCATCTACCTAGTCCGCCATCTTGGCCCCGCCTCCTTTAGTTACTTTTAAAAAGGTGTTTTTTTATTTTAACAACCTACTAGATTTCATGTCCTTATTTTCGTATCCTTTCGCTACACTTATTCAGTCTGTATGCTGAACCTTGGTGACAGAAATGACATTGGAGATCGCATGATAGAATTTTGCAAGACCAGCAAATTATTCATTGCAAGTAGCTTTTATCAACAACATGTACAGCAACTATACAGTTGGACCTTGATGAATGGAATACACAAGAATCAAATTGATCACACCTGTGGGAGGAGATGATGGAGAAGCTCTATATCATCAGTCAGAACAAGGCCAGGAACTGACTACAGAACAAACAATCCATTGCTCACATGAAAGTTCATTTTGAAGTGGAAGAAAATTTTAAAAATGCCCGAGAACCAAAGTACAGCTTGGGTATATACCATCCAAATCTGGAGACCATCTCAAGGATAGATTTGATGCATTGGACACTAAAGACCAAAAACCAGATGAGTTGTGCAATGACATCGTACGTGAAGAAAGTAAAAAGTCATTAAAAAGACAGGAAAGAAAGAAAAGACCAAAATGGATGTCAGAAGAGGATCTGAAACTTGCTCTTGAATGCAGAGTAGCTAAAGCTAAAGAAAGAAATGATGAAGTAAAAGAGCAGAACAGATGATTTCAAAGAGTGGCTCAAGTAGATAAAGTATGATAATGAAATGTGCAAAGACCTGGAGTTAGAAAACCAAAATGGAAGACCAGGTTTCACATTTCTCAAGTGAAAGATATGAAGAAAAAATTCAACGCTTGAGCTACAATACTGAAGGATTCTATGGGGGAAAATATTAATCGATACCAAAACCAAACCAAACCCATTGCTATTGAGTCGATTCTGACTCATAGCGACCCTATAGGACAGAGTAGAACTGCCCATAGAGTTTCTAAAGAGCACCTGGTGGATTAGAACTGCTGACCTTTTGGTTAGCAGCCATAGCACTTAACCACTACGCCACCCGGGTTTCCCATTAATTGATACAGGAAGCATCAAAAGAAGATGGGAAGAATACACAAAGTCACTGTACCAAAAAGAATTGGTTGACGTTCAACCATTTCAGGAGGTAGCATATGATCAAGAACCGATAGTACTGAAGGCAGAAGTCCAAGCTGACTGAAGCTGTTGGCAAAAAAGAAGGCTCCAGGAATTGATGGAATACCAATTGACATGTTTCAACAAATGGTTGCAACACTGGAAGCACTCACTCATCTATGCCAAGAAATTTGGAAGACAGCTACCTGGCAACCCAACTAGAAGAGATCCATCTTTGTGTCCATTCCAAAGAAAGATGATCCAACAGAATGTGGAAATTATCGAACAATGTCATTAATATTACATACAAGTAAAATTTCATTGAAGATAATTCAAAAATGGTTGGAGCAGTACATTGACCGGGAACTTCCAGAAATTCAAGCCAATTCGGAAGAGGTCTTTCAACTAGGGGTATCATTGCTGATGTTAGATGGATCCTGACTGAAAGCGGAGAATACCAGAAAAATGTTTACCTGTGTTTTATTGACTACGCAAAAGCGTTCAACTGTGTGGATCATAACAAATTATTGATAACGTTGCAAAGAATGGTAATTCCAGAATACTTAATTGTGTTCATGAAGAACCTGTACATAGACCAAGAGGCAGCTGTTTGAACAAAACAAGGGCATACTGCCTGGTTTAAAATCAGGAATGATGTGCGTCAGAGTTGTACTCTGTCACCATACTTATTCAATCTGTATGTTAAGCAAATAATCCAAGAAGCTGAACTATGTGAAGAAGAACGTGACATCAGGATTGAAGGAAGACTCATTAACAACCTGCAATATGCAGATGACACACCTTGCTCGCTGAAACAGAAGAGGACTTGAATCGCTTACTGATGAAGATCAAAGTCCACAGCCTTCAATACGGATTGCACCTCAACATAAAGAAAACAAAAATTTTCATAATTGGACCAATAAGCAACATCATGATAAACGGAGAAAAGATTGAAGTTGTCAGGAATTTCATTTTGCTTGAATCCACAATCAATATCCATGGAGGCAGAAGCCAAGAAATTAAACAACATATTAATAAAAAACCAAAACCAAACCCACTGCTGTTGAGTCGATTCCGACTCATAGAAAAAAACACATAAAAAAAAAATAGCATTGTGTAAATCTACTGCACAAGGCCTCTTTAAAGTGTTAAAAAGCAAAGATGTCACTTTGAGGACTAAGGTGCATATGACCCAATCATGTCATATGCATGTGAAAGCTGGACAATGAATAAAGAAGATAGAAGAAGAATTGATGCCTTTGAATTGTGGAGTTGGTGATGAATATTGTATATACCATGGACTGCCGAAAGAACTAACAAATCTCTCTTGGAAGAAGTACAGCCAGAATGCTCCTCAGAAGCAAAGATGGTAGACTTTGTCTCATGTACTTTGGACATGTTATTGGGAGGAATCAGTCCCTAAAGAAGGACATCATGCTTGGTAAAGTAGATGGTCAGTGAAAGAGAGGAAGACCCTCAACCACATAGACTGACACAGTGGCTACAACAATAGGCTCAGGCATAGCAACAACTGTGAGGATGGCCCAGGATGGTGGTGCTAGTCTTTCATTCTGTTGCACGTACGGTAACTATGAGCCGGAACCGACTTGAGGGCACCTAACAACAACAGCATCTGAAACATTTGGTGTCCAAATGACTTTAAGTCTGAATCTAATAATCAACTTTTGGTTCATTCATTCATTAATTCAATCCCTCAACAAATACTTTTTATTTTGCCCTTTAATTATATGTAACTAGGCACGTTCTATTGTCCTTTAGGAAACTGGGATGTATATTTAATAAACAAACCATTTTTGTCTCTTTACTTTGATGTATTGTTTTTTACACTATTAACTTTTTTTTTTTAATTTCAATTAACTTTAAAGATCATGTAATTTGTGTGTTAAAAAAAATAGGATTTTTAAGTGAGAAACTGCCTTCAATTCATAGTCTCAAATTTGGTAAGAGAAAAAGCGGTTATAAAATTGACTCCATTTTATAACTTACAATATCCTTTAATAAGTTATGCTTCATCTTAAAAATAGAAAGCCTTAAGAGAAAGTCACTTCAACCTAATGAAGAGAATCAATCAGATAAGCTGCGAATCATAACTTTTCTTGAGTCTATTAGAGAACTAAGATCCAAGGAAAACAAGTGAACTGAATTCCAAACGGTGACAAACCCTTTTGGAGAAAGAGGGAAAACAAATTATGTCACAGTGGTGCAGTGGTTAAGAGCTCGGCTGCTTACCAAAAGATTGACAGTTCGAATTCACCAGCCGCTCCTTGGAAACCCTTTGGGACAGTTCTACTCTGTCCTATAAGGTTGCTGTGAGTCGGAATTTACTTGATAGCAATGGGCTTCTTTTTTTTTTTTAAGCGACAGCCGTAATAGCACATGAGAAGTAAACAACTGACGTTTCAGTGAGTTCTTAAAGATCAAGTGTTCACTAGTGTAGTAGGGTAAAATCTCTGGGAGTTACAGACAGACAAAAAGTGAATCAGCACGTCCTCACCAGAGCCTGCGGAGCGTCAGAGCAACATGCAAGCCACCCCGTCAGACAGGAGGTAGCTCCATATGAGGCACATTGACTAGGAATTGAACCCAGGTCTCCCACACGGAAGGCGAGAATTCTACCACTGAACCACTGCTGCCCCAGAATATCATTAAAAGCCTAATAAGTGACCTGTCTCTTCATCATTTGCCCCTACATTTGTGTCTCTATTTTTCTTTAATTGCAGATCAATCAGCTATGACAGGAGAGGCAGACTTATTTTGTATTTTAATTGTTGCTCTGATGATAAAATCGTACAGGGGAGCAAGGTGGAGAAATGAGGAGAGAGATATTCCCAAGAAAAGATGGTAAAAGACAAAGCAGTGCGTATTTACTGCATGTATTTAATTCAGTAGACAAACATTTAAGCCTATTAATTTGCTTCTGTAAATGGCTTTGAATGTTTAGCATAGGTCAGTGGTTCTCAAGCTTTAATATGTATCAGAGTAACTTGGCAGTCTTATTAAAACAGGGATTACTGGGCCTCACTCCTAGAGGTTCTAGTTCAGTAGGTCTGGGACCTGAGAATTTGCATTTCTAAAAAAGTTCCAAGGTGATGCTGGTGCTTCTGAGAATCACTGCCTTGGGTATGCTAGGAGCACTCTTATTTGTCTTATTTTTTTAGTAGTTCATAATTATAATTCTTTTCTTGTTTGTCACAGTAACCTTTTAATAGAGTGAATTTTAAAATTTCTAAGAATTTAGGGTTGTTCCATTTTTTTAAATTATTTTTTCAATCTATCAGGCAATTGCATTATAGGCAGAGAAAATGTATGTAATTTTTTTTATATATATAATTTATTGAGCTTCCTTGAGACATAGTAGAGAAATTCTTCACATTAATTATGTGTCGGAATGAACTGAGGATATTATTAAACATGCAAATTATTGGGCCTTAACTGGTATTTTTAAAATTTATTTGGGGATGGGCCCAAGCTATCTGAATTTGGTTCTAAAATTCTTAGCAAAAGGAAATCCTTAGGCGATTTATTTTGGCAGCTTTCAAAAGGATGAATGCTTGGGAAATCCTCATTTCAGTTTCCATAGTCATTTGAAAAAAGCTGCACTTGTGGTATTGAGTACAGCAGGCCCTGAATGAAAATATTCAGAAAAAAAAAGTTTCAAAAAGCAAAACTTGGATTTACTGGACAGCAATGGGTCATGGGAGCACTACGCTGAATGCATGCAAATAGAGTGATGGGTAGGCAGCCCCCGCTGTAGCCTCCTGCCATTTCACAGGTCCCCAGTCTCTCTCCAGCACTCATTGTTTGAGCATTGTTTGTATTATTTGCTCACTCCTTGTTTTGTGTACACCCTGTTTCCCTGAAAAAATGGCTTCTAAAAAGCAATGATGTGCTCAAAGCAATCCCTCAAAGATTTGGAGGAAGAGTAAAGTGTTATCTCTTGACTAGAAAATAAACATTTTAGATCTTTTGAAAAGTGGCATGGCACTTGCCAAAGTGGGCCGTAAGATGGATTAAGAAGGAAATGAGCACAATAGTGCAGAAAGAAGCTGAAATTCTCGGAAGTGTTAGAGTTGCCCCTACAACAGCAAAAATGGTCTCTCCGGTTTGTGATAAACTACTTACAAAGATTGAGAAAGCATTAAGTGTTAAGTATAAACATTAACGGAAACCCTGGTGTTGTAGTGGTTAAGTGCAATGGCTGCTAACCAGAACGTCAGCAGTTGGAATCCACCAGGCGCTCCTTGGAAATCCTGTGGGGCAGTCCTATAGAATCGCTGTGAGAATCGACTGGACGGCAGTGGGTGGGGAGGGGCATAAGCATTAACAACTATTTATATAGCATTTACATCCTATTATGTATTAAAAGTAATCTAGAGATGATTAAAAGTATATAGGAGGATGTGTGTAGGTTATATGCAAATATTAAGCCATTTTATGTAAGGGACTTGAGCATCTGGGGATTTCGGTATCCGAGGCAGTCCTGGAACCAATTCCCTGCGGGTTCCGAGGGACGACTGTATAAAGTGTGAGAATGTTACAGTATTTATTTTGTCTATATTTTTTGTCTATTTTATCTTTCAATGGCTGAGATATATTAAAAATTCCCAAATATTTTTAAATTTGATATATAAATGATATCCTATCATCTATATATATAAAGTATGACTTTATATCATCATTTTGGATTGTATGTTTTGTCAATATTAAATGACCCATGTTGCCACTTTTATCTTCTTAATGTAATTGTTAATGGTAAAATTATTACTATCGGTCTTGCTTTGTCTACTTTTCATACGTATAATACTTTTTTTATATTTCATATGTAAATAATTGATAAATGTGTACCACGTGCCAAGTGTGCAAGGATCTGAGTACAGAGCGGTGAACAAGTAGGATCTACCTCTTCATGAGTTCTGATGTTTTCCCATCTTTAGTTCTCCCTAGCATTTCTGTATTGTTTGTTATGAACAGTATACATATGAATTTTGTTGTGTATGTATATTTTATATTTTAACCCAGTCTGAATTTTTGCTTTTACTAGGCTGTTTAAGTCATTTAAGTTCATTTATCTGTCATATTGTTTTCAGTTTTCCTACATCCATGCAAGTTACAGGGTTTATTTTCTCACTTCTGCCCTGTGATTTTTTTTTTTTTTTCCTTCTCCAGTAAATTGGGAAGCTTATACCTTCTTTCTAGAAATCCTGGTGGCCTTAATGGTTAAGCGCTACAGCTGCTAACCAAAGAGTCAGCAGTTTGAATTCACCAGGTGCTCCTTGGAAACTATGGGGTAGTTCTACTCTGTCCTATAGCATCACTCTGAGTTGGAATTAACTCTATGGCAATG
Source organism: Loxodonta africana (assembly GCF_030014295.1). Lineage (NCBI taxonomy): Eukaryota > Metazoa > Chordata > Mammalia > Proboscidea > Elephantidae > Loxodonta > Loxodonta africana. The sequence goes on along the minus strand of NC_087347.1, from coordinate 32,555,941 downwards.
GGTCTTGGATACCTTCTTTTGAACTCTACTGGGGATCGGTTTTACCCTTCGCAAAACATTTTTTAACCTATATTTTTTCATCCAAGTAAAATGATACAAGTTTTTATTTCATCCTGTCATTATAAAAAAGGATTGGACTCAGATTGCTATTAAGTAGATTTTATCAGTAAATTATTACTAAAAACGTGTATGTTCCCATTCAAGAATGATTTAATTTTTGTGTTCCATTTTGGATCCATATTTACACTAATGATTTGACTGCTCTCCTACATTTTTAATTTCCTTCAGTACTCACTGGAAACTGATTTACTGCTTTCAAGACTCACTACCAATCCTTTTAGGCCACAAATTCACAAACCTGCGTTCTTGATTCATATCATTTGTTGACTGCAAAATATTTTTAAATGTTTCCTTTGAAGAAGTTTATTACAATTGTCGTATTTTCTGAGATGTTGAATAGTTCAGACTGTCTTTGTATGACCTTTACATTTGAATGATACTTTGGCAGACTAAGGATCTGATTTACAAATCTTTCCTCTTAAAATGCTTAGTCGTTGCTTCATTTTCTTCTATTTTATTGTTGAAAAGCAAAGCATAACTTTTTGTCTTTGATCGTAATTGATTTTTCCCTGCCAAAATGCTTTCAGATTTTAAGTTTAGCTTAGCTTATTCTTATTTTTTGTTTGTTTAAATAAATAGGGCATTCCTTTGTTATATTTGTGTTGAATTAGGTAGTCCTGTTAACTAATGTTCTCAGTTCTTTGATTCTTTACTTGTTTGTTTTAGTACAGGAAATTTGTCTAAATTTGTGTCGTTGATTGCCATTTTACTTCAATTATACAATTCCTTTTAAGGAACTTATAACATTTAAGTTTGATTGCCCCCTTCGTTCATCTCCTTGAATTTTCTCTGCAGCCTAGGAGAGCTTAATGCTTGCCACATCACCGTGATGTTATTAATTTAACCCACCCAATATATTGAAGATACTACTTTCCCTCATTATATATAGATGAGTCATAAACAGGTTTAATAATTTATTAATTTTCTCTTAACTAGTAAGAGGTAAAACGATCTTCTTTTAGCCACATGCTTATGACCACTGAGCTATATTGCCTCTGAAGTGCAAATTTTGCTTAATTAGCTACAATATGAATTTTAATTCTACTTTTATAGTTGTATGTATGCTTTATATAATCTTTCTTTATCTAAACTCTTTCTGAATTGCCGGTTTAAATTGTTATGTTTCTTCACCGCCATCCATCTTGGCCTATATTAGACACTTTAACTTTTCTTCTTAGACATCTTGAGTATCTTCTTGTATCCTAAACATTACTGTGATTCCTGATAAATATTCTCCCCCTTTTGCCCCAGAGACATCCTTTCTCAATGCAAATGCACTATTTCTTTTGTGTTTTAGTGCTTTGCTGTTGTTCGTTCTATTCCAACTCACTTTTTAATGAGTAGGACCTATCAGATTGTTTCCCAACAGACAGGATTTTGAATTGTATTAACCAAATTCTCTGGCTCCGTGTCCTGATATCACCACATTTTCACACCTATAGCTGGAAGACATGTGTGTGTGCGCACAGGCATGTGTGTACAACCCCTAGACCTAACTCATTCAAAATGTCTCACAAGTTTCCATTCAGTGTGCCTCTGTTGGATTGACGTGGGATCTTCTACCCACATGACTTGTTTCTTAGAAACTTCAGTCATTAGACCACATGAATAACTACAGAATTTTTTCTTGTCTCCCAATCTAAACATCCTTACATTTATATACGTCTTCCATGTTGAATCTACTACAGACACTTGCCCTTTCTCCTCCTTGTGTTCGGTCTTATGCATTACAAAATCTGAACTAAGTAGGAAAGAGTTGTATTTGTTTAAAGAAACATCAGATTTGCTTGCCTTCAAAATAGTGCCCTTTCATAAAAAGAAGAACTGGCAGATTTTAAGGTGAATTTATATTCTTGTGTCTGATCTAAGGGGCAGATGGTTGGGTAGATCAAAGCATCTTCCCAGTTTCTTTTAGTCCTTCCTGGGTTCTTTTCTTGGATTCTGTTTCAGGTTGCTAACACTTAAACCTCCCTTCTCCCAGTTTCTTATTGATCTGCCATTATAGGTTCTTGTTAGATTTACAGAAGAATATTTTGGGGAGTTTTATCTTTTTTGTTTTCTCAGACTTTAGTGGGAAGTTTAGAAAACTAGGTCCAAAATGTTTTATCAAGACACAGAAACAAAGCTTGGAGATATTGAACAGCTTGCTGCAGGTCTACTGTTGAGGCAGGGTTAGCAAAGTCTGATGCTAGTGCCATGTTTCCACTCTCATGCCCATGTTTGTTTTTCCATTTACAGCCTGAAAGTTATTTTGTTTTTTGAAAAACTAAGATCCAAATGAATTGCAGAGAATTCTGTTTTTTTGTTTTATAACTCAGTAACGTTAAACCATGGTCCCACACAGCCAGCTTGTTCCATAATTGTTCATTTTAAGATATCAGAGAACCCTATAAACTACTCAAACCATTGTTCTCAATCTGAAGTTCGTTGTAAATTTACCTCTGATATGTTTTACTAGAATCCATGCTAATCTATGATGGTCTCTCCTGGTTGAGTATTCCACCTTTTATCTTTTTCTGCCCCCAAAGGTTTCATTGTGTCCACTTTTTTTTTTTTTTTGTAATTGTAAGCGATTGCAGCTTTCTGCAGAATTCTCCAAATGGCAGAGTTGTGCCTTGATATTTTAACTACCATACATTATAAAGTGTGGTAATTTGGCAAATCAATATTTTATATTTTCAATGGAAAAATACTGACCCATTTGGAGTTTATAGGATAATAACCTCAAACCAGGTGAACTGCATGTTTACACATTTTCTCTTTGTTTTAATTTCAAAAAGTTATGTTTCTCACTTGAGGTAGAATAAGAATGAATGAGAGGGAGTGTTGATGGCATGTTGACAGATTCCATTATTTATTCTATGGCTAAATAAAGCAAAGCTGAACCAGTAGCCATTTTTACTCTGTTTTGAAAATAATGGTTTTTTGTGTGTTTTGATAAACAGATTTCTTTATGCAGAACAAATTGAGTGGAAATAGGGTTACCAAATGATAACATTATCTGTTGGTTATCTGAGACCAATAGCATCAAAAAGCTTGAGGGGACACAATAAATAGTAGTACTCATTTTATCTTTAAAAACAAAACAACTAAATATTTAAGATATTTTCATTACTTTTTTTTCCATCAGGTGTTATAACTACCCCTTTCATTTTCTTCCAGTTTTAGATGTCCAACCAGGAATATATTAGCCAACAGGAAAACTATTTTTCCCAAAATTTACTTATCTAAATATATGAGGAATATACTTTAGTGGAAATTCTTTGTCTTGTACCTAAATTAGAAAAAATATATTGTTATAACTTTAGTTAATATATTCCTAACTCTATAAATGGAAATCCTGGTGGCGTAATAGTTAAGTGCTATGGCTGCTAATCAAAAGGTCAGTAGTTCGAATCCACCAGGTGCTCCTCGGAAACTCTGTGGGGCAGTTCTATTCTGTCATATAGGGTCGCTATGAGTCGGAATCAACAGCAATGGGTTTGGTCTTTTGGGGAGAGGTAGGATTTAACTATAATTATAACAGAGAATCTAAACATTGCTGTTATTATTCAGCATTTACCTTGGGTATTGTATTACATCCAAATTACATTTTCTTAGTCCTTAATGCTGACAGACAACTACCCAACTGCTGTTTTTGAAATTTCTACAAAACTTAGGGCAAGGTTCATAGAAACTCTTTGCTTTATGAGACATTTGTTCAAATTTTAATATTTGTATCCCCCCAGCAGTGCCTTCTCTCTGTGAAATGAACTTCACATTAACCCCCAAAATATTTTTTTCTTTTTTTATGTCTCTCTCTTTCACACAAACATGCCCCAATGTGACATTACTGAGTCTCTTCATTTTAATTCTCCTTGCTCTTTTTACTTACCCTTATCAGTTCTTTTATCTTCCTGCAGATCCTTAGTGACTTTTCTCTTTTGTGCCGTATTATAGGAATAAATCATGAAATATATTTATGTGTTCATACAATGCTCCTACCTACCTATAGGATCACTATAGTAGGGAATGGTTTAATGTTAGTGCTAAAGAGACGAACAAGAGAAAATCTGAACATATTTACTATTCACTATATACTTTTTTTTCTTTTTATATACTATATAAACTAAAACCGAAAATCCAAACCCATTGCTGTCAAGATTCCAACTGATAGCAACCCTATAGGACAGAATAGAACTGCCCCATAGGGTTTCCAGGGAGTGGCTGGTGGATTTGAGTTGCCGACCTTTTGGTTAGGAGCCAAGCTCTAAACCACTGCACCACCAGGGCTCCCTTATAAAAAAAAAAAAAATTATAGAGGCTGTAAAAATGGCATGGGAGCAGTGTCGGACCTCCTCTAACTCCACAAAGGGAAAGGAGAATCAAGATCAACAGCCCAAGGCTGATTCTTGTTGAGGTGCGGGTCAGATATTCTTTATCTCTCCCCCATCTTTACCAACTCTGATACCAACCATCTCTCCCATAGCGCTCTCTACTGGGTTTGATAATTCATTGCAATGGCCTCATAGAACTCACAGACCATACTTATGATTATGGGGTTTATTAGGGTAATAACAGGTTACACTTTAGGCTCAGGAACACTCAAGGACACAATTCTTCCATCAGGACACCCCCTTCTCAGCCCTGCATGCAGGCACACCTCTACCTGACGCTAGGCCTCTGCACAAAGGTACTCAGCTTTCTCTCTGTGTGGGCTGAGAAGCCCACTGAGCCATCTCCTGCTGCCAAGTCTCAGTTGTTGTGTCTCTGCTGCTGCTTCTCGTTGACTTCAGTGTTACAGTTCTCTCCCTCTCTCTGTTTCCTGGTTCTAGGAGCTTCTCAGCTCAGGGATCGTAGGTCCAAGAAGGTGCTGGCTATTCTTCCTCAGTGGTGGTATGCTTTTCTCTTCCCTGCCTCTGTAGTGGCTCATTTCAAACCCAGCAGATTGGCAAAACTGACCAATCCCTTTGGTGGGCCACAATTACCCTATCACACAGTGCCACCCAATTACTTGGGTGGGAGTTACAAAATCATGGCTGGAAAGGCCACACAAAAGTGATTTATCACACTGCAGGCCACCCCCTGGCTTCTCTAGCCATGTTCTTTCAGATTTGGAGGATAACACCCTTCTCCCAGTCATTTTCCAGTCAAAAACAGACATTAACTATTAGTCCATCAGTAGGGCAAAAAGCACTAAAGCTGAGGTCACTCAGGTGCTAGCCATTCAGGTCTGCTGCAGGTTTCCATCTGATCTGGCCAGGTTCTCCAAGTCGCCTGGGCTTCTCCCTCTCTGGCCTCTGATAAAATTTAACTGAGGGAAGATCATTCTTTGCCTCACTCGAGGTATCAGCATAGCAAAACCTTTAAGGGACTTTAGGTTTGGCCACTGTACTTCAGTCCAGGAGTGGCTCCCCTTTAGTCCACTCTTTCGTATCTACAGCTTCTACAATTGCAATTTTTACAATCACAATTAACTCTATTAACAATCAGGACTCAGAAGTGAGTCATATAATCATATCAGCATAGGCAGAACTATGTCACATGGCTGTCCCTATTGTCAGGATAGCCTGGGAAGCTTTCTAAGCTTTCTTTAGCTTTCTAAGCTCCGTAGTGGAAAAAAGAAAGAGATACAGTTGTGAATGATTGTGGGTAGCCAATCCTGACTGACTACAAAGCATACATTTAAATGGGTGGTTTCTCTAAGATGATGGATAACTCTGCTATAGATCTCACAATTCTTCATCTGCCAATGCTATTTAAAATACTGAGCCTCATAGTACTTCTTCAGAAAGACATGTAAACCCTCACCATATTTATTAATTATTAGTTGAGTCTTTTGTTCTTATTGTACTTTGATTCAAAAAAAAAAAGATGCTTGCAATGTAGAATTTTAATGAACTTATTAAAAAGGTATTCTTTTCTTCTCTATATGAGGAAACATTTATCTTTCTCACTATTACAAAAAAAAAAGTATTGGAGTCACAAATAATTCCTAAGAAAATGTCTACTGTCTCAATAGACACTCCCTATGTCAAGATCTTAGACATAACAATGATTTAAAATAAATATTCTTTCACTTGTAGAGGCTAATGAAGTTGCATAAAATTCTGTAACATTTTGAGAGCTCTCTCACATATGATATCTAGCCCAAACCAACAATTCTAAAATGAAATCTTTTTTATTCTGTATTGGAAGTTTCCTTAAAAGAGGACATATTTCACACCCTAGAAAAAAAGGGGACATTATAGTTGTACAGCAGTAAAGCCGATGTGTACAGTGTATGGCAGGCATCCAACATCGTCCATCAATGAAATTCCAGGGGTGGATGATAGTACAGTACAATCCTATAGCAGAAGATTATCCACTTTCTCATGAGCTACCATTTAAAACATCTTTTTTGAAATGAAATTTGTGACTTCCTGCTAACAGCCATAGAAAGGAGATGGGGAGGATACAGGAGGGGAGGCACTTCCTGTTATGAAAGGAAGAAAGAAAAGAAGAAAAGGTAGGAAAATCACATTTAAATTGACATTATCATTAAGGTAAAAGCCATGTGCTCAGCAAGCTTTCTGTATTCCAGTGTCATAACTACTCTTGAGGTTCCTGAGGGCTTCCAAACCAGGCCATTACTGAAAGAAGCCACAGTTTTCTGTTTGTTTATTTGTTTGTTTCAAATTTGGATACTTTTTTCACACTTGGAAATTAGGAATGCATATTAAAATGTTGATAGGAAATGAAGTAGAGAGAAGGAATTTATATTTTTAATCACTTAGCTTTAATAATAACAATACTTAGGCCTGGCCTCTTACCCCAATGAAGAAAAGAATTGAGGCAATTATCTTGATAATTCAGACAAAACCCTCCAGAGGATATACTGTTTAGTTAGCTGGATGCTAGATAAGAGGCCAGAAATTGATAGTGTTTGCTCAGGAGGCACTGAGCTGCTCAAAATAGAACAGAAACTTTTCCTCAGTCTGTGCCAAAAGCTGGCATTAATTTTCCCTTCAGTAAGAAATTACTTAAAAGGTGAACTAGAAATCGAACACAGTGATTTCTGGCTTTGGAAAAGCACCTAGAATTTTAGAAAGTTTGATCATTCTTCACTTATTTGGGAAGGTAAGATGATCCATTCAAAGGAGAGTAAGCTAAATTCCATAAATGTCCACAAAAAACATGTTTGAGGTTTAAATGAGGGGGAGTACAACCAGTTTGAGGAAATCAGTAAAGGCTCCAGGGAAGAGGTCATTTTTGAGATAGGATTTCTAAGTATCAAACAGGGCTAGGATCGGTGAGTGGGATGAGGGATGGCATCTGTGTTCTGGATCAACAGGCCTTACTAGGCAGTCCTAGTGGCAGCAGAAGCAAAAATATAGGGTTGTAAAGTAGAGTGTTGGTTAGTGCTTATTTGAGGATCAAAGAGTAGTATAGTTTGCTGGCAGAATACTGGAAACGAAGACCAGAATTATAATAATAATCATTACAATAAAGAAGATGTGATAAGGCCTAAGCACACAGTAGGTTTTGAAATGCTTCTCAGCGTGTAAACACAGCTTTGCTACTGTTTCAAATAGTCTGCTAGGTTCTGATAAAATTCAGTTACTGAATTTTATATATATTTGGTTGCTTGCCCTTCAGAAAGATGGGGGGGTGGTAGGGAAGGGAAGGGGGAAGGAGGGAGAAAGAGAAATGTATAATTTATTTGTCATACCCCAGCCCCTTCCCCCTCCCCCCAAATATCCATGAGCATGACAGTTATAGATAAGTGAAATGTCAGGTAAAGACTTATGTTGAGCAGAATGTTACTTCACTTGGTGGGAAACTGATGGGGCACATCTTAGAGTATTCAGAGTTACACACACATAGTGATGAGAGGGGGAAAAAAAGGGAGTTACATTCACTTTAGATCCTTGGTCTACTTAATTGCTTGCCTGTTTGTCTGATGGATATTGGTGTTATTTTTTTCTTTTTTTCCTAAAGAAACCCCTTCCTTACTAAACTGAGTGAAATGATCACTTTAATGAAAGTGGAGTTAAAATTTGAGCATAACTTAACTGTAATAATAATTTGTATGATCTTAGCGTTACTCTTTTCAAGCTTGCAGTTTTGACTTGATGTGTTTTCAAGATTTCATTATTTTTCAAGTCTAAAGTGGAGTTATATTGTTAGTGAAATATAATACAGCTTATTTGGTAATTGAGGACTTGTTTTTTTAAGTACTGAGAACAGTCTTTCCTGTAGACTATAATTATAGCCACAGTCATCGCGTCAAATTATACCCAGATTATTAGACCTTCAAACCTCACAATAAATTCTGTCCATTACTGTTTCATGGCTTTGCTTAGTGACACAAATATTTATATAACTAAATCTAAGGTATATTTATAGGAAAAAAATTCCCTGAATCTCTACATTCTTTAGAATCTACTTTTCTCTTAATGGTAAGAAACAGGATATTATAATGGCATAAAGTGGGATTGCATATCACTACTAAATGATTTTTAAATTCATAATTAGGCATTCATGTTTCATGTCTATAACCCACTCCAACTGCCATCGAGTCGATTCCAACTCATAGCGACCCTATAGGACAGAGAAGAACTGCCCCATAGAGTTTCCAAGGAGCACCAGGTGGATTCGAACTGCCGACCCTTTGGTTAGCAGCTGTAGCACTTAACCACTGCGCCACCAGGGTTTCACGTCTATAGCCTTGTAAAATAGATCTGCCTCATGTAACCTTTCTTAGGGCTAAGGAGATATGGAAACATTGTAAAATTCTTTATAATACATGAGTGTAGAACAGTGGATTATATTTTTGTTTCTTCCCTTTGGATTCTTACACAATTTAATTCATTTGTATAGAGATGCAGCTACTGGCTTAGTAATACAAGCACACACACACAAAGCAAGGGACTATGAAATGAATCTGAGGAACACATATAGTTATTATAGTGTACTTATATTTTACCTATTTTTGAAGCAGATTTATTTCTTGACAGCCTCCAGAATTATGCGATTTTTTTTTTTTTTAATTTTTATTAAGCTTCAAGTGAACATTTACCATTCCAATCAGTCTGTCACATGTAGGTTTACATACATCTTACTCCCTTCTCCCACTTGCTCTCCCCCTATTGAGTCAGCCCTTACAGTCTCTCGTTTCGTGCCAATTTTACCATCTTCCCTCTCTCTCTATCTTCCCATCCCCCCTCCAGTCAAGAGTTGCCAACACACTCTTCCGTGTCCACCTGATTTAATTAGCTCACTCTTCATCAGTATCTCTCTCCCCCCCACTGACCAGTCCTTTTCATGCCTGATGATTTGTCTTCGGGGATGGTTCCTGTCCTGTGCCATCAGAAGTTCTGGGGAGCATTATCTCTGGGATTCCTCTAGTCGCAATCATACCATTAGGTGTGGTCTTTTAATGAGAATTTGGGGTCTGCATCTCATTGGTCTCCTGCTCCCTCAGGAGTTGTCTGTTGTGTTCCCTGACAGGGCAGACATCGATTGTGGCCGGGCACCAACTACTTCTTCTGGTCTCAGGATAATGTAGGTCTCTGGTTCAAGTGGCCCTTTCTGTCTCTTGGGTTCTTAGTTGTCGTGTGACCTTGGTGTTCTTCCTTTGCCTTTGCTCCCGGTGGGTTGAGACCAATTAATGTATTTTAGATGGCTGCTTGTTGGCATTTAGGACCCCAGGTGCCACAATTCAAAGTGGGATGCAGAGTGTTTTCATAATAGAATTGTTTTGCCCATTGACTTAGAATTCCACTCAAACCAAGTTCCCCAGACCCCAGCCCCTGCTTCGCTGACCTTTGAAGCTTTCATTTTATCTCGGAAACCTCTTTACTTTTAATTCAGTCCAATTAGGCTGACCTTCCTTGTTTTGAGTGTTGTCTTTCCCTTCACCCAAAGCAGTTCCCATCTACAGATTGATCAATAAAAAGCCCTCTCCCTCCCTCCCTACCTCCCCCCTTTGTAACCACATAAGTATGTGTTCTTTTCCGTTTTTTCTATTTCTCAAGATCTTATAATAGTGGTCTTATACAATATTTGTCCTTTTGCAACTGACTCATTTCGCTCAGCATAATGCCTTCCAGATTCCTCCATGTTATGAAATGTTTCAGGGATTCGTCACTGTTCTTTATCGATGCGTAGTATTCCATTGTGTGAATATACCACAATTTATTTACCCATTCGTCCGTTGATGGACATCTTGGTTGCTTCCAGCTTTTTGCTATTGTAAACAGAGCTGCAATAAACATGGGTGTGCATATATCTGTTTGTGTGAAGGGTCTTGTATCTTTAGGGTATATTCCGAGGAGTGGGATTTCTGGGTTGTATGGTAGTTCTATTTCTAACTGTTTAAGATAACGCCAAATGGATTTCCAAAGTGGTTGTACCATTTTACAATCCCACCAGCAGTGTATGAGAGTTCCAGTCTCTCCGCAGCCTCTCCAACATTTATTATTTTGTGTTTTTTGAATTAATGCCAGTCTAGTTGGTGTCAGATGGAATCTCATCGTAGTTTTAATTTACATTTCTCTAATGGCTAATGATCGAGAGCATTTTCTCATGTATCTGTTGGCTGCCTGAATATCTTCCTTAGTGAAATGTATGTTCATATCCTTTGCCCACTTCTTGATTGGGTTGTTTGTCTTTTTGTGGTTGAGTTTTGACAGAGTCATGTAGATTTTAGAGATCAGGCGCTGGTCTGAGATGTCATAGCTGAATATTCTTTCCCAATCTGTAGGTGGTCTTTTTACTCTTTTGGTGAAGTCTTTAGATGAGCATAGGTGTTTGATTTTTAGGAGCTCCCAGTTATCTGGTTTCTCTTCATCATTTTTGGTAATGTTTTGTATTCTGTTTATGCCCTGTATTAGGGCTCCTAGGGTAGATCCTATTTTTTCTTCCATGATTTTTATCGTTTTAGTCTTTATGTTTAGGTCTTTGATCCACTTGGAGTTAGTTTTTGTGCATGGTGTGAGGTATGGGTCCTGTTTCATTCTTTTGCAAATGGATATCCAGGTATGCCAGCACCATTTGTTAAAAAGGCTATCATTTCCCCAATTGACTGACACTGGTCCTTTGTCAAATATCAGCTGCTCATACGTGGATGGATTTATATCTGGGTTCTCAATTCTGTTCCATTGGTCTATGTGCCTGTTGTTGTACCAGTACCAGGCTGTTTTGACTACTGTGGCTGTATAATAGGTTCTGAAATCAGGTAGGGTGAGGCCTCCCACTTTCTTCTTTTTCAGTAATGCTTTGCTTATCCGGGGGTTCTTTCCTTTCCATATGAAATTAGTGATTTGTTTCTCTATTCCCTTAAAGTATGACATTGGTATTTGGATTGGAAGTGCGTTGTATGTATAGATGGCTTTTGGTAGAATAGACATTTTTACTATGTTAAGTCTTCCTATCCATGAGCAGGGTATGTTTTTCCATTTAAGTGTGTCCTTTTGAATTTCTTGTAGCAGAGTTTTATAGTTTTCTTTGTATAGGTCTTTTACATCCTTGGTAAGATTTATTCCTAAGTATTTTATCTTCTTGGGGGCTACTGTGAATGGTATTGATTTGGTTATTTCCTCTTCGGTGTTCTTTTTGTTGATGTAGAGGAATCCAAGTGATTTTTGTATGTTTATTTTATATCCTGAGACTCTTCCAAACTCTTCTATTAGTTTCAGTAGTTTTCTGGAGGATTTCTTAGGGTTTTCCATGTATACGATCATGTCATCTGCAAATAGTGATAGCTTTACTTCCTCCTTACCAATCTGGATACCTTTTATTTCTTTGTCTAGCCTAATTGCCCTGGCTAGGACTTCAAGTACGATGTTGAATAAGAGCGGTGATAAAGGGCATCCTTGTCTGGTTCCCGTTCTCAAGGGAAATGCTTTCAGGTTCTCTCCATTTAGAGTGATATTGGCCGTTGGCTTTGCATCTATGCCCTTTATTATGTTGAGGAATTTTCCTTCAATTCCTATTTTGGTTAGAGTTTTTATCATAAATGGGTGTTGAACTTTGTCAAATGCCTTTTCTGCATCTATTGATAAGATCATGTGGTTTTTATCTTTTGTTTTATTTATGTGATGGATTACATTAATGGTTTTTCTGATATTAAACCAGCCTTGCATACCTGGTATAAATCCCACTTGATCAGGGTGTATTATTTTTTTGATGTGTTGTTGGATTCTATTGGCTAGAATTTTGTTAAGGATTTTTGCATCTATGTTCATGAGGGATATAGGTCTAAAATTTTCTTTTTTTGTAATGTCTTTACCTGGTTTTGGTATCAGGGAGATGGTAGCTTCATAGAATGAGTTGGGTAGTATTCCGTCTTTTTCTATACTTTGAAATACCTTCAATAGTAATGGTGTTAAGTCTTCTCTGAAGGTTTGGTAGAACTCTGCAGTGAAGCCATCTGGGCCAGGACTTTTTTTTGTTGGGAGTTTTTTGATTACCGTTTCAATCTCTTTTTTTGTTATGGGTCTATTTAGTTGTTCTACTTCTGAATGTGTTAGTTTAGGTAAGTAGTATTGTTCTAAGAATTTATCCATTTCTTCTCGGTTTTCAAATTTGTTAGAGTACAATTTTATGTAGTAATCTGATATGATTCTTTTGATTTCATTTGGTTCTGTTGTGATGTGGTCCTTCTCGTTTCTTATTCGGGTTATTAGTTTCCTTTCCTGTTTTTCTTTAGTCAGTCTAGCCAATGGTTTATCAATTTTGTTAATTTTTTCAAAGAACCAGCTTTTGGCTTTGTTAATTCCTTCAATTGTTTTTCTGTTCTCTAATTCATTTAGTTCAGCTCTAATTTTTATTATTTGTTTTCTTCGGGTGCCTGATGGATTCTTTTGTTGCTCACTTTCTATTTGTTCAAGTTGTAGGGACAGTTCTCTGATTTTGGCTCTTTCTTCTTTTTGTATGTGTGCATTTATCGCTATTAATTGGCCTCTGAGCACTGCTTTTGCTGTGTCCCAGAGGTTTTGATAGGAAGTATTTTCATTCTCATTGCTTTCTAAGAATTTCCTTATTCCCTCCTTGATGTCTTCTATAACCCAGTCTTTTTTCAGGAGGGTATTGTTCATTTTCCAAGTATTTGATTTCTTTTCCCTAGTTTTTCTGTTATTGATTTCTAGCTTCATTGCCTTGTGGTCTGAGAAGATGCTTTGTAATATTTCGATGTTTTGGATTCTGGAAAGATTTGTTTTATGCCCTAATATGTGGTCTATTCTAGAGAATGTTCCATGTGCGCTGGAAAAAAAAGTATATTTTGCAGCAGTTGGGTGGAGAGTTCTGTATAAGTCAATGAGGTCAAGTTGGTTGATTGTTGTAAGTAGGTCTTCCGTGTCTCTATTGAGCTTCTTACTGGATGTCCTGTCCTTCTCCGAAAGTGGTGTGTTGAAGTCTCCTACTATATATGTGGAGGTGTCTATCTCGCTTTTCAATTCTGTTAAAATTTGATTTATGTATCTTGCAGCCCTGTCATTGGGTGCATAAATATTTAATATGGTTATGTCTTCCTGATCAATTGTCCCTTTTATCATTATATAGTGTCCTTCTTTATCCTTTGTGGTGGATTTAAGTCTAAAGTCTATTTTGTCAGAAATTAATATTGCTACTCCTCTTCTTTTTTGCTTATTGTTTGCTTGATATATTTTTTTCCATCCTTTGAGTTTTAGTTTGTTTGTGTCTCTAAGTCTAAGGTGTGTCTCTTGTAGGCAGCATATAGATGGATCGTGTTTTTTTATCCAGTCCGTGACTCTCTGTCTCTTTATTGGTGCATTTAGTCCATTTACATTCAGCGTAATTATAGATAAGTAAGTTTTTAGTGCTGTCATTTTGATGCCTTTTCATGTGTGTTGTTGGCCATTTCATTTTTCCACATGCTTTTTTGTGCTGAGACGTTTTTCTTAGTAGCTTGTGAGATCCTCATTTTCATAATGTTTAACTTTGTGTTTATTGAGTGGTTACGTTTTTCTTGGCTTTTTTCTTGAGTTATGGAATTGATATTCCTTTTTGTGGTTACCTTTTTATTTACCCCTATTTTTCTAAGTAAAAACCTAACTTGTATCCTTCTATTTCGCCTTGTATCACTCTCCATCTGGCAGTTCAATGCCTCCTATATTTAGTCCCTCTTTTTGATTATTTTGATCGTTTATCTATTGATTTCCATGATTTCCTGTTGTGTGTATTATTTTGTTTATTTATTTATTTTTTAGAATTAGTCTTAATTTGTTTGTTTTTGTGCTTTCCCTATTTGAGTTGCGTTGATATCAGGACGTTCTGTTTTGTGACCTTGTATTGTGCTGGTATCTGATATTATTGGTCATCCGGCCAATCTCCTTTAGCATTTCTTGCAGTCTTGGTTTAGTTTTTGCAAATTCTCTAAACTTGTGTTTATCTGTAAATATCTTAATTTCTCCTTCATATTTCAGAGAGAGTTTTGCTGGATATATGATCCTTGGTTGGCAGTTTTTCTCGTTCAGTGCTCTGTATATGTCGTCCTGTTCCCTTCTTGCCTGCATGGTTTCTGCTGAGTAGTCTGAACTTATTCTTATTGATTCTCCCTTGAAGGAAACCTTTCTTTTCTCCCTGGCTGCTTTTAAAATTTTCTGTTTGTCTTTGGTTTTGGCAAGTTTGATGATGATATGTCTTGGTGTTTTTCTTTTTGGATCAATCTTAAATGGGGTTCGATGAGCATCTTGGATAGATATCCTTTCGTCTTTCATGATGTCAGGGAAGTTTTGTGTCAGGAGTTCTTCAACTATTTTCTCTGTGTTTTCTGTCCCCCCTCCCTGTTCTGGGACTCCAATCACTCGCAAGTTATCCTTCTTGATAGAGTCCCACATGATTCTTAGGGTTTCTTCATTTTTTTTAATTCTTTTATCTGATTTTTTTTCAGCTATGTTGGTGTTGTTTCCCTGGTCCTCCAGAAGTCCCAGTCTACATTCTAATTGCTCGAGTCTGCTCCTCTGACTTTCTATTGCGTTGTCAAATTCTGTAATTTTATTGTTAATCTTTTGGATTTCTACATGCTGTCTCTCTATGGATTCTTGCAAGTTGTTAATTTTTCCACTATGTTCTTGAATAATCTTTTTGAGTTCTTCAACAGTTTTATCAGTGTGTTCCTTGGCTTTTTCTGCATTTATCCTAATTTCATTTGTGATATCTTTAAGCATTCTGTAAATTAGTTTTTTATATTCTGTATCTGATAATTCCAGGATTGTATCTTCATTTGGGAAAGATTTTGATTCTTTTGTTTGGGGGGTTGGAGAAGCTGTCATGGTCTGTTTCTTTATGTGGTTTGATATGGACTGCTGTCTCCGAGCCATCACTGGGAAACTAGATTTTCCAAGTAGGCAGCTAAAAAAAAATGCAGTCAGATCCCTATCTGAATTCTCTCTCTGGCTCCGGGTATTCGGATGTTAATGGGGTCGCCTGAGGAGGGTGGGGGAGGGATCTGAGAGCTAGGAGTGTAGCACCACAGAATATAGAGCTGAACACCACGTTCACGCTCCGCCCCCGTTCGCCAAAATCCGGGCTGGACGGGTCCCTGGCTAGGACACTGCTTTCCTTGCTCGGAAACCAGTCACTTCCTCCTGGGGACTTCCTCCGGTGCGCGGCACCGCTCGTGGGCACTGGGTGGGCGTTTCCCGCACGAACGGGTGGGCCCGCCCCCAGGGTCTATTTAGGCGATTATAATTGGGTCCCGCGGTCATGCCCCGCCTGTGTGCGCACCCAAATCCCAGCGGGATGACTTCCGGGTTGAGACTCTGCTTTCCCCGTTCCGGAACCAGTCACTTCCTCCCGGGGACTTCTCCTTCCGGAGCGCCTCACCTCTCGCGCGAACTGGGTTGGCGTCACCTGCACGGCCAGGTGGGCCCGCCCCCTGGGTCAATTCAGGGTAATAAAAATGGACCCCGCGCTCACGCCCCGCCCGTGCGTGCGCCCAAATCCCAGCGTGATGACTTCCGGGTTGAGACTCTGCTTTCCCCGTTCCGGAACCAGTCACTTCCTCCCGGGGACTTCTCCTTCCGGAGCGCCACACCTCTCGCGCGAACTGGGTTGGCGTCACCTGCACGGCCAGGTGGGCCCGCCCCTTGGGTCAATTCAGGGCAATAAAAATGGACTCCGCGCTCACGCCCCGCTTGTGCGCGCGCCCAAGTCCCGGCAGGACATCACCCCGTCTGGGGCGCTACTTTCTGCGCTTCGGGACCAATCACTTCCTCCCGGGGACTTCTCCTTCCGGTGTGCCACACCTCTCGCACAAACTGGGAGGGCGTCACTCGCACGACCAGGTGGTCCCGCCCCCTGGGTCAATTCAGGGTAATAAAAATGGACCCCGCGCTCATGCCCCGCCCGCGCGCGCGCGCGCCCAGATCCCAGCGGAATGGCTCCCCGTCTGGGATGCTGCTTTCCCTGCTTTGAGACCAGACACTTCCGGGGATTTCTCCCTCTGGTGTGCCGCGCCGCACGCGCGGACTGGGTGTGCGTCTTCCCGCACGAATGTGTGGGCCCCGCCCTGGGGACACTTTAGGGAAATATAGTTTACCCCCCCCCCGCTCGCGCCCCGTCGGCTTCTCGCCTAACTCCCGGCGGGACGGCACCCCAGCTGGGACGCTGTTCTCCCCCCTCCCAGATCAGTCACTGCCTTCCGGGTGCTTCTCCCTCCGGTTGGGCCCCTACGCCGCCTGCGCCAACCTGCTAGACTTCCTCCCGGGATGGGTTCTGGGGGGAAGGGGTGGGCCCCCTTTCTGTGCCGTCTGCCCCCCTGGGCTCTGCCCCAGATCGAGCTCCGAAGGTCACCTGCCTGGTGCGCTGGCTCCTAGTTCTGAAAACAGTCGCTGTCTGCCCGTATTTGTTCGTTTTCCGTCTCTAAGTCTGTGCTTGTTGTTCAGAGTTCGTAGATTGTTATGTATGTGATCGATTCCCTTGTTTTTCCGAGTCTTTGTTGCAAGAGGGATCCGCGGTAGCGTCCATCTAGTCCGCCATCTTGGCCCCGGATCCCAGAATTATGCGATTTTATTTTATTCTGTGGTCTATTTAATGACAAGAGATAAAATGTCCATTTATTTTGCAGAAAAAAACTTTGTGTATAATCATTCAATTCCATCACATGTATCTTGCCACTTAGGTTTCTTAAGAAGTTATATGGTTAGTGAAATATAATACAGCTTATTTGGTAATTGAGGACTTATTTTTTTAAGTACTGAGAACAGTCTTTCCTGTAGACTATAATTATAGTCACATTCATCGTATCAAATTGTACCTGCATTATTAGACCTTCAGACCCCATAATAAATTCTATACATTACTGTTTCAGGGCTTTTGCTTAATGACACAAATATGTATATAACTAGATATTTATATAACTAAATATTTCCAAATATAAATGTTTATATAACTAAATCTAAAACTATTTGTTAAAATAGGGCAATAAATACATTAGGTTAAATGTATTGATTGCCAAACTATAGTTTTATTCATTTTTTTGATATCATCCCAAACTAGCTAGCGTGGGACAGCAGTGCATTGAAAAATAAATTGTTAAAATAGTATTACAGTTAATATAGTACAGTATGTTCATCTTTGGCATGTGAATTGCCCTTGAATGGTAGATAAACATTTCCCTGATGATAACATACAAGTTTTCTGTATTTCCCAGGACAGCAGCAAAGCAAAACTAATTTACCTTGGGAAAACTATTCCCAAATGCCTTTAAGATTATTTCACCATTGTTTAAGATTATTAGGAATGTTTGTATAGAATGACACTTATCATCACTCCTGGCTGTTTTCCTCTGTAAAAATCATGAATTGTCATGATTAGCTATGACAAAGAAAGGGAAAGGACGCATTATTTTTGTCAGAAGAAAGAACCAGCAATTGTTTTACCTGCAGGCAGAAAAATACAAATCGGTAGTTTCAGATATTTTACAGCCGTTTTGACTATAAACCAACTTACTAAAAGAAAATTTGTAGAGAAGTTCTTTGAGTGGGTTGGTATGAAGCAAGAACCCATTCATCCCTTCTTTTCATTAGAGACTACGCTTTACTTGAGCATTAAATAGGCTGACAGCACCAACACAAATACTGTATATAGGACTAGCACTGTTGCACGACTTTGAGGGTTTTGGATACTAAGGAAATTGAAGGAATGTTTAGCACCCATGATTGTGTGGTTAAGAAACCCTGGTGGCCCTGTGGTTAAAGTACTAGGCTGCTAACTGAAAGCTCGGCAGTTCGAACCCACCAGCCACTCCACAGGAGAAAGATACAGCAGTCTGAGATATGACAGTCTGCTTCCGTAAAGATTTACAGCCTTGGAAGCCCTCTGGGGCCATTCTGCTCTCTCCTATGGTGTAAGAGTCGATCGACTCAATGGCAGTGGGTTTGGTTTTGGGTTATTGTATGGTTTAAAATGTGAAAAACAAATTTGTTGAGAAATTTGAAAGTGAGTACTATGTCATAAATGTAGAAATAATAACACTATTATAAAAACATTTTTTAGGTTTTTTTTGGGGGGGGGAGTGGTTTAAATGGGCTAATCTACTCAGGCACAGATGTGCTAAACCACAGTTGGCCAGCATGGGGATCTCTCCTTGCAATGTACAACATGGAAGAACTGAAAACGAGTGTTCGCTATAGACAGGCTGGTCCAGGGAAGAGACAGAGGCAGAAGAAGCTGAACATTACGAAACTAACTCTTACTCCGAAATCTCCATACAGATAAGTTTTTCCTGCATCCTGGAGAGGAGTGAATGAGGGGGTGGGGAGAGGCCAGGAGTATAACCCTTAAAGGAAGTTCCTCATTATAAAAGCCTAAGGCCTGATGACAGGCTTCCCCACCAATCTTTTATAATTATAATTGTTATATAACATAGCATAATGTATAAATTTTAACAATTTTAATTATTTAGGCCCATTTGTATAAGGCATTGATTGCTCATGATTCAGATGGGCAGGTTTGGGTGGCAGTAGTATTAGGAATAAGAAAGCTAAAACCTAAAGGTCAAGGAGCTAGTTGCCTTCTAATTGCTGTCCTCAAATCTTCAGGCTGTCAGAGAACACAGGGTTAGAACAAGAAACACTCATTTTGTATAACGGTTTTCTATTGCTCTTGACATTTCCAATATCGCAGTTGCATGACCAAAGGAAACCTGAAATATGGGTAAAAAAAAAAAGTTAAGTGAAAGAAGTGTCCAATACAAGAGGTCTGTCTCAGCCTAATTAACATTCAAAGAACAGATAGAAAAGATGAAGTCAAAAAGAAAGAATAAAAAAATTTTAGGGAAATTATGGTAATTGATAAAGAGGAGCTACAATTGGTAGAAAGGAATGAAAACAGTGATTTTAGTGAGCTCTGATTTCTAGCAAGTCTGCAGGGACTCACAGCAAAACGTTTTGGAATTTTTAACAGGTAAAAGATTATAGGGGAAAAATAATTCACATGAAAGTGGAAAAATATGTCATCTTGTACAATGTCCACAGTGTTGACCAGTTTCAGAAGACAAAACTAAATACCTCAGATTATAAAACCAATAACAAAAAAAAGCTGTTTTATATTCTTTGTTTTCTTGATAGTGAAATCTTGAATTTATGGTGTAGTTAGTAAGTGCTAATTGATTACTAGTAAGATGTAGAATATAAAAAACAAATTATTTTTAAATATTCAAAGCTACAGAAACGTTCTATCTTTACCAATGGAGGGAAGCTAAATACCATTAATAATAATATTTTCAAATGATTTGTAGTCATTCATCTATATGTGATATTCTTTGTAAAATGTATTTCCTTGCCAAATTAAAGGTTGTCATAGGATAAAATAAAATAATTTTGCATACATAGCAACATAGATCTTGCATACATAGATTTTATAGAGTTTATTTAAAATAATTTTGCATCCATAGTATAGATTTTATTATATCCTATGAAGACAAAGAAAAGTATTATGGTCACATGTGCAAAGAGCTAGAGACAGAAAACCAAAAGGGAAGAACATGCTCAGCATTTCTCAAGCCGAAAGACCTGGAGAAAAAATTCAAGCCTCAAGTGGCAATGCTGAAAAATTCTACAATGAAAATCTTAAACAGTGCAGGAAGCATCAAAAGAAGATGGAAGGAATACACAGTCACTATACCAAAAAGAATTCGTCAACATTCAACCATTTCAGGAAGTAACATATGATCAGGAATCAATGGTACTGAAGGAAGAAGTCCAAGCTGCACTGAAGGCATTGGTGAAAAACAAGGCTCCAAGAATTGACGGAATACCAGTTGGCATGTTTCAACAAATGGACACAGCACTGGAAGTGCTCATTCGTCTATGCCAAGAAATTTGGAAGACAGCTACCTGGCCAACCAACTGGAAGAGATCCATATTTATGCCTATTCCCAAGAAAGGTGATTGAACTGAATGTGGAAATTATTGAACAATATCATTAATATCACATGCAAGCAAAATTTTGCTGAAGATCATTCAAAAGTAGCTGCAGCAGCATATTGACAGGGAACTGCCAGAAATTCAAATTGGATTTAGAAGAGGACGTGGAACCAGATGTCAGATGGATCTTGGCTGAAAGCAGAGAATACCAGAAAGATGTATATGTCTGTTTTATTGACTAAGCTAGGGCATTTGACTGCGTGGATCATAACAAATTATGGATAACATTGCAGAGAATGGGAATTCTGGAACACTTAATCGTGCTCATGAGGAATCTGTACACGTATAAACAGTCAGTCGTTCAAACAGAACAAGGGAATACTGTCTAAAGTCAGGAAAGGTGTGCTTTAGAGTTGTAACATTTCACCGTACCTATTCAATCTGTATGCTGAGCAAATAATCCAAGAAAATAGACTATATGAAGAATGTGGCATCAGAACTGGAGGAAGACTCACTAACAACTTACATTATGCAGATGACACAGCCTTGCTTGCTGAGAGTGAAGAGGACTTGAAACACTTACTGATGAAGATCAAAGTCCACGGCCTGTAGTATGGATTGCACCTCAGTATAAAGAAAACACAAATCCTCACAACTGGACCAATAAGTAGCATCACGATAAATGGAGAAAAGATTGAGGTTGTCAAGAATTTCATTTTACTTGGATCCACAATCAATAGCCATGGAAGCAGCAGTCAAGAAATCAAAAGACACATTGCATTGGGCAAATCTGCTGCAAAAGACCTCTGTAAAGTGTTGATAAGTAAAGATGTCACTTTGAGGACTAAAGTGCACCTGACCCAAGCCATGGTGTCTTCAGTCACCTCATATGCATGTGAAAACTGGACAATGAATAAGGAAGACCAAAGAAGAATTGACACCTTTGAATTGTGGTGTTGGTGAAGAATGGAATATACCATGGACTGCCAGAAGAAAGAACAAGTCTGTCTTGGAAGAAGTACAAGCAGAATGCTCCTTAGAAACAAGGATGGCGAGACTAAGTCTTACATACTTCGGACATGTTATCAAGAGGGATCAGTCCTTGGAAAAGGACATCATACTTGGTAAAGTAGAGGGTCAGGGAAAGAGGGGAAGACCCTCAACAAGATGGATTGATACAGTGGCTGCAACAATGGGCTCAAGTATAGCAACAATTGTGAGCATGGTGCAGGACCAGGAAGTGTTTCATTCTGTTGTACGTAGGGTTGTTAAAAGTCAGAGCCAACTAGAAGGCACCTAACAACAATAACAACGGCAGTATAGATTAGCTGAAGCAGAGAATATGACCCAAAAATACAGTACTTGACAATGGACAGCCAACCTGGAAATGAATATTTTTCACAACTCACCTATTAAACAGTATACATTCAAATGAGGCATCCTTCTGGCCAGAATGTTCAAAGATTATGACTCTAAATGTTATAATTTATAAGACACCATAAGCTTTCCTTTGTAAAAACTATCTGAAAAAAGCAAATGCATAGACTATTCTTAGAAGAAAAGTTTTAAAATTGTTAATATTTTCTTTTTCATACCTACTTAGATTCTTAACCACAGTAAAAACATAAACTCCACACACACACACACACGCACATAGAGGCACACAATGGAAAAGTAACCAGAGGCAGAGCCATATGTTATAGGGCAAGCTTTGAATAATTTCCAGAAGGGCCTGTGCTGTGCACATTGAATTAATTCTGCCATAACGATAATAATTTGAGTAATATATAAAAGGAGGGTTGATTAAGCTGTATGCTTTAGAAAACTGGGAATGGCACATACCTTTTATTTCTCACACTGAACTTTGTAGAACTCAGTGTAGATAATAAATCACGTGTATCCATGGAGTCACTCCTGTTTTAAGTGAATGTAATATTGTGCTGGGTGAAAGCACAAGCTCCAATGCTTGTCTGAGATCTTAAGCAGGTTGCTGCCTGATACTCACTCTGCACCCCTGCCTTTTTTAATTTTTTACTAAAAGAGATTAGTTGAGAATAAAACAAGGGGTCAATACTCATCTCTTTATTTTTGTTTCTTTCCCATTGAGTAGAACCAAGATGTTGGCAGCTTTTTGATGCAAAAATTAATATGTGGGGATAAAATAAGATGAAGCAGCATCCTACTGCATGGCAAATTATCAGGACCCATTTCATGCATGTCCCTTGCTTCTCTTGATTTATCATCGTTTGAACTGTTTTCTGGCTATATATATGAACTTGTGGTCCACAGTCTTATATGTTCACCAATTCTCACCCTGACGCAACTGGGCACCTAATTCTGTTCCTTAGCCTTGTACTT